>NC_051311.1:25601698-25904729 GCF_015220235.1 Choloepus didactylus
GTCTGCCCACACAAGATAACATCAAAGATAATGGCGTTTGGGGGACACAACATATTCAAACGGGAACAGTAGGGCTCCCTTTAGTATCTGAAGTAGGGGAGGTCTTTTATTAGCAAAATCTCTCCCCATTTGTCTGTCTGTGAAAAATTTAAGCTCTCCCTCAAATTTGAAGGAGAGTCTTGCTGGATAAAATATTCTTGGTTGGAAATTCTTCTCTCTCAGAGTTTTAAATATGTCATGCCACTGCCTTCTTGCCTCCTTGGTGGCCACTGAGTAGTCACTAGTTAGTCTTATGTTGTTTCCTTTGTATGTGAATTTGCTTTTCTCTTGCTGCTTTTAGAACTTGCTCCTTCTCTTCAGTATTTGACAGTCTGATCAGAATATGTCTCGGAGTGGGTTTGTTTGGATTTATTCTATTTGGAGTTCGCTGGGCATTTATGCTTTGTGTATTTATATTGTGTAGAAGGTTTGGGAAATTTTCCCCAACAATTTCTTTGAATACACTTTCTAGACATTTACCCTTCTCTTTCTCCTCTGGGACACCAATGAGTCTTATATTTGGACATTTTATTTTATCTATCATATCCCTGAGGTCCATTTTGATTTTTTTTATTTTTCCCCATTCTTTCTTTTGTTCTTTCATTTTCTGTTCTGTGGTTCTTGAGGTTGCTGAGTCATTGTTCATCTTCCTCTAGTCTTGTCCTATGAGTATCCAGAATCTTTTTAATTTGGCCAACAGTTTATTTCTATAAGATCATCTATTTTTTTATTTACTCTTGCAATTTCTTCTTTCTGCTCTTCTAGGGTCTTCTTTATGTCCTTTATATCCTGTGCCATGCTTTCATTGTTTGTCTTTAGTTCCTTGATTAATTGCTCCAAGTACTGTGTCTCCTCTGATCTCCTGATTTGGGTGTCTGGGTTTGGGTTATCCATATTGTCTGGCTTTTTCCTATGCTTTAAAATTTTCTGTTGTTTTGGGGCTCTTGGAATTTGCTTTATTTGATAGTGTTCTTCTAGGATTTGAAGGATTATTCAGACATCAATCTCTAATTTGTCAGATCTGCAGCTTGGTGGTGTACACTTTCTATAACTAACCAGCTGGTGGCATCCATGAGCCACCTATTCCCCTCAAGCCAGTTCTCCCCAACTTTGTCTTTGTGGTGAGCGGGGATCTGGTTCTTGTGGGGTCCCATTTGTGCACCAAGTTTGGGTGCGTTGTTGGTGCTGTCCACCCTGAATGTGGGGCGTGTGTCTGAGTGGTGAGGGAAGCAGGGCAGCTTTAATAATCAAACCTCCCAGGTGTTCCTGGAGATTTAAGGCTGTTACAAGAGTCTAAACCTTCATTTCAGTCTCACCACAGATTGTCTCTGCCACTGACCCACAAGTCCTTGGTATTGGCGTAGGGTCCCTGGGATTTCCAAGTGGGTTCCTATTCCCAGCCGTGCCCTTCTAGGGCCTTTGCTGAGGGAAGGCTGTGCTACATCAGAGGTGCGTACCGTCCCTCAAAGGAAGCCCTGGGCTGCCAGGCCGTGCAGGGGCGTTCCGAGCCTGCTATAAAGATGGCTGAATAGGGCGTGTTAATTTCCCCCTTTTCGCACATCTCCGCCTTCCCTGCTCCAGGCCAATTAGCTGTGGGTGAGCAAAAGGCTATTGTCCATGCCCGATACTGTGGTGTGTGCATGGTGTTACCAGAAACACTTCCCATCACACTGGGTCCCTTGGTGCGGCTCTGGGCTGTGGCTCCGGCCCCGGGCCGGAGCGTTCCCAGCCACTGTGAAGATGGCTGCAAGGGGTGTGGTTTTTTTCCCTTTTGGCTCCCCGCTGCCCTCCCCACTCCAAGACAACTAGCAGTGGGTGCATGAAAGGCTATTTTCCATGCCAGATTTTGAGGCATTCACACAGCCCTTTCCTGTTGTGCTTAACTGTGTGGTTCTTGCTGCCATATCTGCAGCCACTTTTGGGTTTTTTTTTTTTAAAGAACTAGTCCACGTCCAAACGTCAACCCCTGGTTTCCCCACACCACTGCATAGCTGCCAGACTTTCAGCAGGCTCTCACTCATTTCAGAATGCAGACCCCCGGTTTCACCAAGTGCACAGTCCCTGTGGATTTAGCAGCCCTTGTCCGGCTGGTGCATCGCTGGACCTGGTGTTCTGGGTCACTTTCGGGCCTCTATCTAGTATTTTTCATGGAGGTGTTTTTTTGCCCTGTCTCTCCTAGCTGCAATGTTAGGTTCTCACTCCAATCACATAATTCCTAAGCAACAGAATAATACATTTGCCAAAAGTTTTCAGAATATCCTTATCTATTAAAAAAAAAAAAGTTAGACAACACCACCAATGTGAAGTATCCCATAACCCTCCCTTCTATCCCCCTCTTAGACATTTAGCTTTGATATGTTGTCTTTGTTACAATTAGTGAAAGCATATTATGTTACTGTTAACTGTAGTCTCTAGTTTGCATTGATTGTATTTTTCCCCAATACCACCCTATTTTTAACACCTTGCAAAGTTGACATTCTATGTTCTTCCTAATGTAAAAACATATTTATACATTAAATCACAATCATTGACTACTCTAGGTTTCACTAAATTATATAGTCCCTGTCTTTACCTTCTATCTTTCCCTCTGGTGTCCCCTGTGCTGCTAATCTTCCTCTTTCAACCATATTCACAGTCATCCTTGATCAGTGTACTTACATTACTATGCTACCATCACCCAATATTGTGCTACAAACCTCTCTCTCCCGTCTTTTCCTATATGTCTGTAGTGCCCCCTTTAGTATTTCCTGTAAAGCAGGTATCTTGTTCACAAATTCTTTCAATGTTTTTTTGCCTAAGAATATTTTAAACTCTCCCTCATTTCTGAAGAACAGTTTTGCTGAATACAGAATTCTTGGTTGGCAGTTTTTCTCTTTCAGTATCTTAAATCTATCATACCACTGCCTTCTCATCTCCATGGTTTCTACTGAGAAATCTGCACATAGTCTTATTGAGCTTCCTTTGTACGTGATGGATCACTTTTCTGTTGCTGCTTTCAGAATTCTCTTACATGTCTTGGAGTCGGTCTATTCAGATCGACTCTGTTTAGGGTATGCTGTGCTTCTTGAATCTTAAATTTTATGCTTTTCATACGAGTTGGGAAATTTGCACTGATTATTTTCTCCATTATTGTTTTTACCCCTTTCCCTTCTCCTTCTGGGAGACTCAAGACACATATATTCATGCGCTTCTTGTTGTTGAAATGCTGCTCATATTTTTCCATTCTTTCCCCTATGTGTCCTTTTGTGTGTAGGATATCAGATGTCCTGTTCTCCCTTTCATGAAACTTTTCTTCTCCATCTTTAAATCTGGTGTTGTATGTCTTCATTGTGTTTTTCATCTCTTGTATTGCACCTTTCATTCCCATAAGTTCTGTCAATTGTTTGTCAACTTTCAAGTTCTTCCTTATGTACGCCCAATGTCTTCTTTATATCCTTCATCTCTTTTGCCTTATCTTCCCTCAACTCTTTTTGAATTGATTTAGCATATTTGTTTGAAGATCTTTAATTATTTGTTTAAACTCCTGTATCTCATTTGAAGTATAAGTTTGTTACTTTGGGCCATATCTTCATTTTTCCTAACATGATGTAATTTTTTGTTGTCTAGGCATCTGGTTTCCTTGATTATGCCAATCAGATTTTTCCAGATCAGACAGGTCCAGGTCTCAGAAAGAAGGTATAATTAGTATCCTGTTTCCCTGAGGATGAGACCCAGCAGGTTGTTAGACTTTCCTGTGAGGCCTCTAGACTGTGCTTTTCCTATCCTGTCCAGCTGGTGGTGCTAGTCAGCCCACAGCTCCCTACTGGTGTAGAGGTGGAGTTATGTTAATTCTCAGTGGACCCTGTCCTGTCCATGGGTCTAGAGTGTCGGAAGCCAAACTTGTTTTTTGGTCTCCACCCCCCCACTCCCCCTACAGGCCCTGGAGTTTGAAGTCTCTGAGGGAGAGCAGCCACTTGAACTGGGCCCACCCTCCATTTCTCACAGAAGATACACCCTTCAGGGAGTTATCTTTTACACTTGAATTCCTCCTTTGTCCCTCTCACTCTCTTAACTCCACCCTTTCCTGGTTTAGGATTAACAATTGAAAATGCCTGAGGCTTTTTGTAATAAACTACTTAGAATGGAAGAAAAAAAAAAAAGGAAAAAGAGAGAAAGTCCCTTTTCAGAGGACACAACCATCTTCTAGTATTCTGAGCTTATTCGACTCCAAAAGCCTGTTTCATCAGCCCTGCCTCCTCTTTCTTGGTAGACCTCACAGTTTCTTGCTTGCTTGTTCTGGATTTATCTGCGCTTGCAGCTTGTATTCAGTACTCCAATTTTGTTAATTAAAACCATAATTGGAGCTTGGTTGAATTACTTTCCCTTGCTCCTTGTAGCCTGCTTCTTTTTCCAAAGGCAAGTGTTACAATTCAGCTGTGCTGCTGGGGAAAGGGTGCCAGCTCCAGTTTGGGGAGCTTTACTTACACTTCTATGCTGCAATCTCAGCCATTCCACCCATTCCAGGTTGGTGTACAATGTGTCCTATCACAGATGACCCCAAAAGTTATTCCAGACTATTTAGTAGTTGTTCCTAGCTATTCACTATTTGCTCTAGAGGACTAATTAAACTACATATCTCTCCATGCCACCATCTTGCCCCATCCTGTTTCCTGTATAATTTTTTGAATAAAAAAATTAGTGTTTCCTATCAAATATCTTTTTTTCATGATTAAATTAACAATGAATCCACTTTGTCATGGATTTCCACAAAGGATATAATCTTTATGACCTGAGTTTACCAGGAAGAGTCAATTGGATGGAATCTGGGGAGAACATGAAACTGGCTATCTTCTGTTTGAGCAAAAACCTGGCAGGGAATCCAGATTCAAAGAAACTCAAGGGCTACAGCTATGTGACCAGGAAGGAGCTGGGAGAGCTTCTGGGATAGGGCCTGATGAGAAGCCCCCGTTGCTCAGAAACATGGTAGAGGATTTTCTGTTCAAGTGGTGGGATCATTTACATCATGTGTCTCTTGTGGTGAGCCTGATAAAATACACAGGCTGGTGAAATATGTGGAAAAATAATGTCCAAATAAGGACCTGAACCCCAATCATAAGGTTTCTGTACCTATTTCAGGTTAAAATGGCATGTGTGATGTAATTTTGCAGTTACAGAAATTTAGTTTTGGAATTCCATTAATCACTTGTAATTAGCTTAAGAACCTACTATGCTGCTCCCTTATTTTCCACTACTATCTTAGATTTATGACTGCTTCTTTATAAAAAAAGAAAATGTAATTTTTCTCCCAACTTTCCCTGTAGGGCTTCAGTATGCCTCAGTACTTTCCATTTGGAGAATCTGAGAGTTTGGGAGTGAGCTGTTTCTCTGGAATTATGAATTAACAAGTGAAAAATCCTTCATCTTTCTTATTTCTTCCCCACAACTGGTATTTCAGAATGTCAGAAGGGAATAAGTTGTTGTCACGCTTCCAAGTAAAATGTACAAAATCATGCTAAAGCAGTATCTAAAATTGCCTCTACCAGTCTCCCTGATACTCTTTTCTGAAATTAAGGGGAAGGCCAGAGAGGGGTCACGAAGAAGAGATCCTCCCATGAACAACTCTATGGGAAGGGTGATGAGTAAGATGAAGACTGTAAAGTTCCTACTTCTTTTTGCTTCTTAACCAACTCCTTTTACCTTCCAAACTACTTTCTGGGGAATCCACATGGTGATCTGACCACTGCTTGCCCATTCTCATGTAGAAGCAGGATCTGACAACTGTGCAGCCCATTCTAGAGTGTAGATACAGGCTCACAGTTACACATTGCTTTTCATATGACCTCTCTGCCTTTAGCTTTGAACATGTCCTCAGAGGATTTCCTCCTTTAGAAATACCTGCTACATGATGATGACACATATGAAAAAGAAATGCTAGTTTTGAGTAAGTAAATCTCAGGAAAATATTTTACCATCCAATGAGTTAAAAAAAATTGCTTCCTTTTTTGTCTTTCTATTAATAGTATCTGTTCTAGTCTCCTAGGCTGCTTAAAGCAGATACCATGAATTGAGTTGGCTTAAACAATGGGAATTTATTAGCTCACAGTTTTGATGCTGAGAAAATGTCCAAATCAAGGCATCAAGGTGATCTCGTTCTGAAGACCGGCTGCCTCTCTCACATGGCAAGGCACATGGCAGTGTCTGCTGGTCTCTCTGTCTCTTCCAGTTTTGTTGCTTTCAGCTTCTTGCTTCTGTGGCTTTTTTTGTATATATTCATTCCATTTGTAAAGGACACCAGTAAGAGGATTAAGACCTATCCTCAATGAGGTGGGTCACACCTTAACTGAAGTAAGTAAGCCTTATTAAAAGAAATCTACAGGAATGTTTAAGAACATGTTTTTCTGGGATACATACAGCTTCAAACCACCACAGTATCCATTTCACAAGATCTATCATCCCACAGTCTTCATTATGGAAAATGTTATATCAGGAATCTTGAAACAAGAGCTATTTTAATTAATTTTCTGATCAACTCTTCATTAATGAGAAAATCACCTTTATTTTGATGTGTTAAATTCTTTGCTGTTTGTAACTAAATAAATTTGCAAATAGGATACAGTCCTGAAAACAAAAATTATACAAAAACTGGTTAATTCTTTGTGCCAGTTTGAATGTATTGTGTCCCCCAAACGCCATTATCTTTGATGTAGTCTTGTGAGGCAGACGTTTTGGTGCTGATTAGATTTGCTTGGAATGTGCCCCACCCAGCTATAGGTGATGACTCTGATGAGATATTCCCATGGAGGCATGGCCCCACCCATTCAGGGTGGGCCTTGATCAGTGGAGCCATGTAAATGAGCTGACTCAAAGAGAAGGAACGCAGTGCAGTTGTGAGTGATGTTTTGAAAATGAGCAAGCTTGCTAGAGAGGAATGTCCTGGGAGAAAGCCATTTTGAAACCAGAACTTTGGAGCAGACGCCAGCCACGTGCCTTCCCAGCTAACAGAGGTTTTCTGGATGCCATTGGCCATCCTCCAGTGAAGGTACCCAATTACTGATGTGTTACCTTGGACACTTTATGGCCTTAAGACTGTAACTCTGTAGCCAAATAAAACCCCTTTTCATAAAAGCCAATCCATCTCTGGTGTTTTGCATTTTGCAGCATTAGCAAACTAGAACATTCTTCTTCCAAGTTCTGCAGAGGCTCGCAGTCATTTCAGTCATGAATCTACATGGTACAGTTCTGAGACAGAGCTGACCCTGTTTGAGTGGATGAATTCTGGCATTAGAATTCAGGATCTCTTCTGTGTTCTTTTCCTTATCTTGTTGCAATGCTTAGACATAATAGTTTTACCCTGTTTATTTTCAGAATTCACTTAAGAACCTATAAGTCTTTAATAGTCCATCATTTCTAACCTTTCTAGGCCTATCCCAAACCTTAGTTTTCTTCACCAACATATACTTCCCTACATATTTGTTGATAACAGTGACAACGTGCATTTCATTCCTTGTAAGGAAAAGCATTCTTTCTCAAAAGACATTAATGTTTGCAGTTTCAAAGACCAATGAACATATTTTAGCTTCCAGCATTGTGCAAAAAGCTACCTTACATTGTTAGAAATAGAAATTACTTTGACTTATTTTCTTTCGTTGAAAAGACAGCACCAGAAATAGAAATAAATAAGACATATAATAGCACATGAAAAAGAAAATTTTCTGGTTACATACAGCTCCCTTTCTCACACCAAATCTGAGGAATGATTGAACAGATAATACAAATAAAATTAAATACACAGGCATTCTCACGAAAAGGGGAATTCTGGAAAAAAAAAAAAAGAATGGATGAAAGGCACCTTTAAAAACAAATAGAATAATTTTCCAGAATTAAGGAAATCCTCAAATTGGAATGCCCTACCTAGTATCAAATATGATGAAGGGAAACAAAACCTGAACAAATTCATAGTGAAACTCTGTAACCTCAAGTATAAAGTATAAGTATACATTGCTGTCATGAAAAACAAAGAAAACCCAAGAAATGCTACAGATTAATGGAGACCAGAGACACAACTGATTGCAAAGCATGATTCTAGGATTTTCTGTTGCTCCAAAGGATGCCACTGGAAGTGTGTAAAAATCTGAATGAAGGCCACTGATTTTATCTTCAGTAGTAATATATCAATGCTAATTTCCTGATTTAAAAAATTGTAGTATGGTTATGTAAGAAAATGTATTTTTAAAGGAAATACACACTCAAGTATTTAGAGGAAAAGGGGCATCATGCCTGCAGACAGTTCAGGAAAAAATGCATACATATGTAGAGATTCTTTTATTAAATTATAGAAGACACCATTCTAAGATACTGGATATGAACAGCACCATAAAATGTACTCTTTCAGAGGAAACACAATAACACTGGCTCTAAACGAAGTAGAAAAACTTAATTAAACTAGGGAAGACATAGAAAGATTTGTTCAAATAGTTATCGCCACTAAAGGTTTTTATCAAGGAGGTTAAGGATATACGGGAACTTGTTTACCATGGAATGAGGGTAGAACACTGTGGAAATGTGGGGGATAAAAGACAGGAGAAAAACACAGAGAGGTACAGGAATAAAAGTACAGAAAAGAAAAAACTATCAGAGGTACATTTTCTAAAATCTCAATTGCTATCCAGAAATGATGACGAGTTTACCATGGTGGCAAAATTTTCACTTACCCCCAACTGAAAAAACCAGTAGCCAGGTCTGTGGGCACTAAGAGTAGCAGATAGAACCCAATGACAGCCTGCGACTCTTGAACCCTTTCTTTAGCTCTGGCAGAAGCCTGAGGACTACAGGATCTTCCCTGTGACTTAAAAAATGCCTTAGATGGCCCACTCAGGCTGGTTTTATAACTGATGGAGCCTCACTGTATTTGAATAACATAGGTCCTATAAATGTGCTTAATTTACTGCAGTCTAAATGATGAGTTGGCTAAAACAAGCTCATTCCTCCTCCAAAGCAGCATCCTTAAATTTGAAATTAAATAATGTATTACTCTGGAGACGAAGCACTTTATATTTCACTCCTTATTAATGGTGCCTTATTTTTCTTTGCCACCTTTTAGAAGCCTGAAACTACCTTTATATATGCTTTACTTCTCTCCTTGGGCCCAACCTCTCACTTGGACCTCTCCCAAGATATCAAATCAACATTGGAACAGAATTTTATTACTGTACAACAGTACAACAGTTGCAAGCATACCCTGAAGATGACTTCCCTGGTTAATGTTTCCCCAGTAGAAGGTCAAAACCTCTTGGAATTTTTGAATTTCTTAATATAACCTTTTTTCGGTCTATATATGTATGAAAATTTATGTCACAAACCTTCAATACATCTTTGTGGTAACATATATAGCATAGAATTTGCCATTTTAACCATTTTTAAGTGTACAACTCAGTGGCATTAATTTCTTTTACAATGTTATGCGACCATCACAACTTTCCATTACAAAACTTTTTCATTACCCAAAACAAAAAACTCTTTTTTATCTATTAAGCAGTAACTTCCCATTTCCACTATCTCCAGACCCTAGCAATTTTCTCTGGGAATTTACTTCTTCTAGAAATTTCATGTAAGTGGAATCATAGTTTCTGTCCTTTTGTATACAGCTTACTTTACTCGGCATGAAGTTTTCAAGGTTCATCCATATTGCAGCATGTATTAGCGGGTATGAATTGGTATCTCTTTGTGGTTTTGATTTGTATTTCTCTAACGTCTAATGATGTTGAACATCCTTTCATGTACTTTTGGTCATTGGTTTACGTTCTTTAGAGTACTGTCTGTTCAAGTCCATTGGCCATTTTTAATTGAATAACAGCTTTTTGTTGTTGAAAAGCAGGAGTTCTTTATCCATTTATTAAACCCTTATCAGATATAAGACTTCCATGTATTTTCTCCTATTTGTTAAGTTGCCCTTTGATGCACAAGTGTTTTTATAATTTTGATGAAGTCCAATTTGTCTATTTTGTTCTTCTATTGCTCAAGCTTTTGGTGTCATATTTAAGAACTCATTCCTAATACAAGATTTTCCCCTATTTTTTCTTCTAACCATTTTATGATTTTAGCTCTTACATTTAGGCCATTGGTTCATTTTCAGCTAATTTTTGTGCATGGTGTGAGGCAGAGATACAACATTTTAAACATAACTGTGTATAAGAAACCTCAAAATATATTCCAAAAACAACAGAATGTCCTACTCAAATGCACTTTTAAAAGTATACCAAGTGTCAGCAAAAGGGACCTGCTAAGAGGACCAAATCAGTTTCATGTTACCACAACAAAGCAATTGTTAAGAACTGTAATGTGGTCAGAAAGGGATATTTTAAATACTTATTTCACAAGTTTGTTACATGTTACTTTATTACAGGTACATCTGAGGAAATCAATTGGGGGTTTCCCATTTAAATTAACTGAATATAGGGTCCCAGGAGGTACTCGGGGGGTGAGGCTGGAGGTGCACTTTGTGTTTTCCTGAACATATGTAATTTTCAGAAATGGACTACTGAAATAGGAGAGGACCCGTTTAAAATGCTGCAATTGTATAAATAAAATTTTAAATAAAATATTTAAAGCAAAACATTTTTTCCTTGAAAACAAAACATGTCATTTATGTTTTCCCTTTTCATTTGCCCAAATCGATAGTGATATGTAACTAACCCAAAAAATGAACTAAATAAATTACTTTCTCAAAGTTTACTTCAGATAAAGTAGTTGAAGACAGTTTTACAATGATACATTGTACAAAAGAATGGAAAATAATTTAAGAGAGCATTTGAAGCCCTGGGTTCCAACATACTCATTAATGTCCATTTGCTCCCGTGCCTACAAAGCGCGGCCTCTGGTAGCCTCCTCCACACGTCCACAGTGGGGATGTTTTCCCACACAAAAAAAGGACCACTTGAGTGTGATAAAATAAAGCTCCCCTTGGTAGAAGAAAATAGGGGTTTTCTCCATCAAAAGTGGGGCACATCAATAAGTCTTTCCAGTTCTGCAACTCTGAAGCAATCAAAATGCCATTTAACACAGAAACCACTGTCTACCTAAAATATTTGAAATAATATGCAGGGACAAAAATTCCTCACACCTGTATAGTTAAGCTAACTATGGTTTTTCAGCAAAGCAGCAAGTGCCTTACTTATTTTCATTGTTTTTTTTTTTTCAGTTTATAGATCATTTACCCCAACTTTATGAAACCATACCAAACCAAAGCGAACAAAACCAAAAAACAAACAAATTAGTTCAGTCAATTTCAATTCAAAAGGATACCTATCTTCTATCCTTTTTACCAGCTTTCCTCTTTCCAGATAGTAAGTGTTTGGGCTTCATATCAAACACATGTCTATCTGCCTCCCCTTTCTTCCCCAAGCGATTCATCTTCTTTTGAGCATTCTTCATCATAGTCTTGGCTTTCTTCACCATCTATAATGGGGAGGGGAGGGGGGAACAACCCATAAAATACTTTGGTTACTGAAAAATCAATTTCCATTGCATATAACAATGACTTGGTTAAATGTCCTTAGTCTGCTAAGTTCTGTAAAGACTATGTTCACTGCTGTTTTCCCTTAAACTCACCACAGTATCTACAGGAACTCAATGAATATCTGCATATGAATACTAAATAAAAATTATATCTAGGAAAAGTTTTATGTCTATAAGGATTACGTAAATTTCAGACCTGGAAGATCAGAGTACATCTGTTCTTATGACCTCTTAAACAAACCAGGAAACTGCAACTGGGGCCCATGTAAATTTACTATTGGCATCTGATTAATAAGTAGCAAAAACAATAAAGTCCAGATCTCTAGACGGAAAAGGCATGGTAGAATGGAAATCTCAGACTTCAAAGTCAGACAGGCCAAGACTTTAGGCAAGTTACCTGTTTCTTATCAACGAGGATAATAATACTTATAATCTGTTATGACTGTTAAGAAGATTAACTAGTAAATGCAAGATGGAATATCATATGCATTAAAGAAAATGTCTTTCCTCCCACTTTTAGTCCAATGAGTGGTCTTTCGATCACAGGCATTTTTGAGTCTAATCCTTGCTTAAAAAAAAAAGACTGCTTGCCAGCTTATATGCAGACTTTCCTCTATAGCCGAGTTTTCAGAATGCTGAAAGCACCTTCATTGTTTCAAAATGAAAAGAAGTTACCACAAAAGAAACTACATACCCAAAGCTTCTTTCCCCAAAGACATTATAAATGTTTATATGATAGTAACTGAAGCTACCAACTTGAAGAAAAAAAAAAAAAAATCCCAAATAGTTCACTCTGAGGGTGGCTCTCTGGCAAGGGGCTACTTGGAACTGAGGGCCCAGGGTCTCCAAATACTAGGCAGGGACCATATCCTAACAGTTTCCTAAACTGCTGGACATAAGCTCAGACCACTTGGTGCCCAGTCGTATTTATTCCTAACCCATAATGCCACTCTTCTGTTCACCCTCCCCAAATAGGAAAGCATTAGGGAATAGTCCACCAGCTGGGCATGCCAGTGTACCCTGGCCCAAGCACACCTCTGTAGAGAACGGCTGGGAACGGGGGATGCAGTGCCTTTTAACCATCTGCCTGTCAGTTCCCATCTGCTCCGAATGACAACTGTTAGTGTTTGCCCTGAGTCCTTTGTGTAATAAAAGACAGAGGTTTTTTTTACTATTATATTACATTTTACAGACACTAACCTTGACATCCCTAAGACCAGAAACATCACGTGGAGTTCGAGAGCAGCTTCGACTCCGAGCTACGGAAGCAGATGGAACAGAGTCTTCCCGTTTTCTTTTCCTGGTAATGCTCCGAGATCTTCTTGCCTGGACTGCATAGTGGGCCTGGACATCATTAAAGTCAAGTCAGGATATCAGACTCACTTCCAGGTTTACTGATAAAAATAAAATTACTTCAACAAGCAGAGCAGCAGTGAGAAGTTTTTAGAACCATTATCAAATAAACTAAGGATTTTAAAAACACATATAATTAAATCCTAATTATTTAATGGTCAACATTCTTTCTAAGTTAACACATGCTGCTTTATGTTACAAAGGTGATTTTAACTACATTTTAAAAAATTTACTTAGAGCTGCCAATTTCAAAATCGTTCCCCTTACAACCTAGACCTTTAGATTAGCATCACAATTTTTATTTCAGACATAATGAATTCTTTCTCCCTTATGCCTCCATTTTTGGGGCTATATGAACACAAAGTGATAAACATTGGACAAAAAGGTTCAACCTTGATATTAAGCAGAGAAATGGCACACTAGTAATTAAGAGGACAGCTTCTGCAGTCAGACCTAGGTTATGTCACAGTTCTGCCTTGTGCTGGCTGTGGAGCTTTAAACAAATTCCTTAATCTTGCTAATCTTCAATTACCTCATCTATAAACTAGGGATAATAAACTATCTCAAAAGGTAAGCAGAGATTAAGCCAAATATTTAATAAACAATGAAAAATCAGAAGACACAGATGTACATTAAGGATGTAGGCAAATAGATACTCTATATGTAGCTGATTAAAATCCAAATTAATCTAACCCTTTTGGAATGGAATTTTAATACAATTATCCTTTGAATTTGGTAATTCCACTTCTGGGAATCTGTTCTTAGAAAATAATCTGGAATAGGGAAAAGTTCTTTTAACTAAAGACTTAAATACTCTGGCATGATTCATAACAGCAAAACAATGAGAATTCTAATTAATACCTAAGATTCCTTCTAATGTTTGGGTTCCCACAGAAATAGACTAGTAAAGACTTCTAAGTTCTTCCAGTGAACTATTTAGAGCCTAAGTGGTCTTTATTTATTTTGTTCTCTGTGACATTCTATTCCAATTTATATTTCCCAGATGCCAATTTTAAATATTTGTATGTTTCCTATAAGCAACCTTAAATTCTTTGAGGGGACAGCAAATATATGTGAGTTTTTAAACTGCAAGCAACCCAAAAAGCTCAAAAGAAAGAAACCATAATTGCTTAATTAATTTGTTAATTTCTTTATTAAGAAAGTGTATTTCTTCATTAATTTATAACTCAATTTAAAATGTGAGAAATTTACTGTATCTTGAAAAATGCTCATACCATAATGAAAAGTAGATATAATGTATGCAGAGTATGACCATAAATATATTTTTTTAAAAAGAAACAGAAAAATGAAAAGCTGTCTGTACAGAAAAACAAATAAAAAAGTATTTACCACATTTTAACCTAATTTATTTTTGTGTGACTTCGGTTTTTCCAAATTTTCCATTAACATGGAAATAGAAGATAATGTGTAAGTGCGTGTGTGCATGTGTGTGTGTAAAATAAGACATCCAAAAAAAACCCACAAAAACCAAAAATAGCATTGAGGTCACCTCACATACCTCACATGACTGACAATATTAAAGAAAATGGAATATCAGACTAATAGATGGGAAACTTTCCATAATGTCAGGGAGATTTTGTAATTAAGCACTTGAGGATGCATAAGGTTTTCCTTAAAGTTTTCACAAATTGTGAACAATCACAAAACAGTTGTGAAAATATCTTTTTGTACCAGTAGCATGGAATCCTTGAACCTGTTTATACAAACTTCCTGAAATAGTCATTGAAAGGGAACTAGAACAATGTAACTAACGTAGTTAAGCTGTTGATCTTTAGTTAACGAGCTATGTATCAACCAAATCACTGCAAATCAAAACTCCCTGCTAATACATATCATTAGAAATGCTGAAAGTTCTAATTTCTTTTCTCCTATATTTTTCAAATCAACTTTTATTCCCACAGATACCTAAAATCCTGGCCTTCTTTAACAAAGTTGTATCTAACTATATAAATATCTGAAACCCCCACACACACACTTACATCGTCTTTATCATCCATGTCAACACCCAGACTACGCATCTCATTCTCCAAAACTTTGCGCTGAACCTGAAAAAGAAACAAAAAAAGGGTAACTGCTTTTAAAAAAATTAGTTTGATGAAATGTTAAAAAAAATTCAAGGGAAAATATACCTTTTACAATGATCTTTAATATAATTTTTAAAGGAATTATACTTTTTATGTGGACTCACTTTCAAGCTTTTTTTTTTTTTTTTTTCAATTTTATTGGGATTGTTCACATACCATAGAATTATCCAAAATGCACAATCAATTGTCCACTGTACCAGCATACAGCTGTGCATCTACCACAAATTTTTTTCCCAATTTTTAGAACATTTTCATTACTCCAGAAAATAAATGAAGACGAAAGAAAATTCAGTTCCTCCCCTACCCCTAACCACCCCCTCCATTATTGACTCATAGTATTGGTATAGTACTTTTGTTACTGTTGATGAAAGAATGTTAAAATAGTGTTAACTGTAGTACATAGTTTACGATAGGTATATATTTTTTCCCCTATATACCCCTCTATTATTAGCTTCTAGTTATAGTGTCATACATTTGTTCTACTTCATGAAAGAGATTTCTAATATTTGTACAGTTAATCACGGACATTGTCCACCACAAAATTCACTGTTTTATACATTCCCATCTTTTAACCTCCAACTTTCCTTCTGGTGACATACCTGACTCTAAGTTTCCCCGTTCCACCACATTCACACACCATTCAGCACTGTTAGTTATTCTCACAATAATGTGCTACTGCCACCTCTGTCCACTTCCAAACACTTAGGTTCAACCTAGTTGAACATTCTGCTCATAATAAGTAACCACTCCCCATTCTTTAGCCTTGTTCTAAATCCTGTTAACTTATATTTCATGTCTATGTATTTATACATAGTTCACATCAGTGAGACCATCCAATATTTGTCCTTTTGTGTCTGACTTATTTCACTCAATGCAGTGCCCTCAAGGTTTCTTCATCAACCCATTTTTTTTCTTTAAGATGGTTTTGTTCACCCACCATACTTTCCATCCTAAGTAAGCAATTGATGGCTCCTGTAGAGTTACATATTTATGAATTCACCACCATCACCACTATCCGTATAAGGACATCTGCATTTCTTCCACAAAGAAGGAAGAAGAGTCAAAGAAGGTAGAGAGAGAAAAGAAAAAGAAAGAAAAAAAATGACGGCTAAAAAGCAATGAAAGAAAAGATAGAATTAAACTAAAGTAGAATAAAAGAGCCAGACAACATCACCAATGCCAAGAGTCCCATATCCCTCCCTTATATCCCCCTCTTACAGGCATTCAGCTTTGGTATATTGCCTTTGTTATACTAAAGGAAGCATAATACAAAGTTTCCATTAACTATAGTCTCTAGTTTGCATTGATTGTATTTTTTCCCCAATACTACCCCATTTTTAACCTTGCAAGGCTGACATTCATTTGTTCTCCCTCATGTGAAAACATATTTGTACATTTTATCACAATTGTTGAGCACCCTAGGTTTCACTGAATTATACAGTCCCAGTCTTTCTTTCTTCTTTCCTTCTTGTGTTCCACATGCTCCTAACTTTCCTCTTTCAATCATACAGCCATCTTTGTTCAGTGAACTTACATTGCTGCGCTACCATCACCCAAAACTGTGTTCCAAACGACTCACTCCTGTCTCTTCCTTTCTGCCTGTAGTGCTCCCCTTAGTATATCCTGTAGCGCAGGTATTTTGTTCACAAATTCTCTCATTGCCTGTTTGCCAGAGAATATTTTAAGCTCTCCCTCATATTTGAAGGACAGTTTTGCCGGATATAGGATCCCTTGGTTGCCAGTTTTTCTCTTTCAGTATCTTGTCTTTGGCATTTAATAATCTGATTATTAAGTGTCTTGGCATAGGTCTATTCAGATCTATTCTGTTTGGGGTACGCTGTGCTCCTTGGATCTGTAATTTTATGTCTTTCATAAGAGATGGGAAATTTTCATTGATTATTTCCTCTATTATTGTTTCTGCCCCTTTCCCCTTCTCTTCTCCTTCTGAGACAACCATGACATGTATATTCGTGTGTTTCATGTTGTCATTCAATTCCCTGAGACGTTGCTCATATTTTTCCATTCTTTTCCATATCTGGTCTTTTGTGTGTAGGCTTTCAGTGCCTTGTTCTCCAGTTCCTGAGTGTTTTCTTCTGCCTCTTGAGATTGGCTGTTGTATGTCTCCACCGTGTTTTTCATCTTGTGTTGTGCCTTTCATTTCCATAGATTCTGCAGTTTTTTCAAACTTTCCATGTCTACCTTATGTTCGCCCAGTGTTTTCTTTATAGCCTTCATCTCTTTTGTTATATCTTCCCTGAACTCACTGATTTGTTTTTTTTATTTGAATTAGCATATCTCTTTGAAAATCTTTAACAGATTGTTTCATTAAAGTGAAACAATATCTCAACTGTATCTTGATTGAGGTGTCAGTTTGTTCCTTTGAATGGGTCATATCTTCATTTTTCCTAGTATGAATTGTAGTTTTCTGTTGTCTAGGCATCTGGTTTCCTTGATTACCCCAGTCAGATTTTCCAACTGGAACAGGTTCAGCTCTCAGAATGAGGTTATATTCAGGGTGTATCTTAGAGGAATGACAGACTTTCCTGTGGGGTTTCCAGTCACTGTGCTTTTCCTAACCTGCCCAGCAGGTGACGCCTGTCAGCCTGTCGCTCCTGACTTGTGTAAGGAGGTGTGGTGCCTTCAGTTTCTGTTTTGGCTTTTTTCCCCCAGGCTCTGGGATCTGGTTCTGAAGGGAAAGCTGTGCCCCACCTCCTTATTCTTAGGGAAGATATATCCCCTAGGGAGTTATCATCTGCATTTGAATAGTCTCTCTGACTCTGTTATCTCCACCCCTGTGCAGGTCAGAGCACTGTGAACTGAAAATGGCTGCAGGTCTCTCTTCTGATCCCCTCAAGCTGAGAGAGAGAAAAAGGGACAGAAATCCCCCCTTTGGAGCCAGTACATGGTCCCCCAGTTTCACTCATTGGCCAGAGGTAACACTCAGTCTTCTGGGCTCCCTCTCCCAGGACCGATGAGTCTTCTGGTTCTTTAAGGTAAGTTGGCACTAAAAGCCTCTATCTGTTTGTTGGGGGGTTGTAGCTTATATTCAGCCGTCCACATTTGTTAATTAAAACCCAACTTGAAGCTCAGCTGAGATATATTCACTTGCTTGGAGAGTGCTGCTAGTTCCTAACACAGCAAAGTTTTGCAACAAAGCCTGCCGTGGGGGGAAGGGGCTCTTGACGCAGTTCCATAGCTTTTACTTACAGGTTCTACGCTGCGATCTCAGGCATTCCTCCCAAACCAGATTGGTGTACAATGTGTGGACAGTCACAGTTGTCCCCCAGCAGTTATTTCAGATTATTTACTAGTTGTTCCTCATTATTTATTCATTGTTCCAGGGGACTAAATTCCACTCCTCTCCATGCTGCCATCTTGCCCCTCCACTTTCAAGCTTTTTGACCCTCAATCTGATTTGTTACATCACATGAAAATTAACACATTCTATGCGTTTGCCAATGTGAGAAACAACAGATGTTACTTTATGTTTTTCTGCTCTTCCCAACCAACCTGGGGATTAAATAGTTACTGCTTTCATTGTATGGGTAAGATCATTAAAGCTGAGAGATTCAGTAATGTGCCCAAAGACACAAACTGAAGGCAGAGACTGAAGTTGTGCTGTCACAAGCCAAGGAAAGCCAAGAAATCCTTGCTACTGCCACAAACTAGAAGAGGCAAGGAATCCTTCTAAACACTTACTAAGCACTGCTAAGAGGAATATAAAAAGGTCTAAGTCTATCAATACCAGTCATCTATCATCACAGGAAAACAGTCTTTGCAAATATATGTTTATCCACTGAGAAATTTCTAGAATTTCAAGTTATTTTCTTTCCTTTCCCATTGCCTTTTTTTTCAACATTTTTAATTGTGAAATGTAACAAATATACAGAAAAGTGATAACTTTCAAAGAAAGATTTAACAAGTAGTTATAGAGCAAATTTCAAAGAATGTTATGGGTTATAGTTCCACCATTTCAGTTATTTCCTTCTAGCTGATACAATACTTATAGAGACTTTTAAAAAATTATATAAAGATTCAGTATACATAGTCCTTTGTTAAATCCTATGTTGTTTGTTGCTACTCCTCCCTCTTGTTTGATCACTGTCTCAGTCTTCAAGGACATCTGGGCAGTGACCACCCTAATTCGTTCATACTGAAAAGGGGTGTTGACATTATGGGGAAAGGGAATGCATCTGGTTGATGTTCTTGACGAGGCAATGCCTCTGGGTTTGGGGACTTATTTGGCATAGGAAGACTCTGGAAGATTTAAGTTTCTGAAGAATAAACTCAGTGAGTAAAACTTTTATAGAGTTTCAGATAGGGACCTGGGTATTCTTCAGAATTTTTGGGACTACTGTTAATTTGGGCTTGGCATACTGTGGCCATTTGGAATATCTAGCTGGAGCTTGTGTAAGAGTAACCTCCAGGATAGCTTCTTGACTTTATTTGAAATTTCTTAGTGACTGAAACCTTATTTTATTACCTTTCTTTTCCCCTTTTTGGTCAAGAAGGCATTCTCAATCCCTGATGCCTAGGTCAGGCTCATTCTTAGGAGTCATGTCCCACATCACCAGTCCATTGCCTTTTAACTGCCCAGCATCACTGTCTTCCTTTTTTGGGGAACTGCTCCTCTCTTACTGCCTGCCCCAAGTGGTTCAGGTTTTGCTGTCACAGGACCCTGCTCTGGTCACAGGGATAGGCATATGCCCTAAGCCTGACCAAATAAGAGACTACCACCTGCTGCCCCTGCTAGATATAAGAACTGGAGAGATGATGCCATATCAAAGAAAGAGAACTGAAAAATGGAAACAATCCTGACATCATTTGGTCGATTTGTGCCTAAAGTGTGATTCTTCCCATCCTAATCAGTCATCTGAGTCAATAAACTGTCTTTTGGATTGAGACTGGGTTAGGTTTCTGTAACTTGCAAATTAGGTTTCTGTAACTTGCAAAGGGTAACAGTTCTGATTAAAAAAGAAATGAAAGAATAAGAAAGCATAAACTGATGGCTTTAAGTTTTACAATTCACAAATTACAATCTTAATTTGTACAAGTGCAAAGTGATTGAATCTAACAGTGCTGACCTCGAAGACTGAAATTACAAGAGAGGACACATCAATCAGCCAGAATATAAAAGATCAAAAACCAAATGATTTTACAAGTCAACATATACTAAGAAAATAATTATGTAAAATCTTACGGCCACATAATGGGTTGAAAAGTTTCATTTAGCCATGATTACCCAGGAATCCAATATGCAAAGAAATAGGATGTGCTTCTTTGCAAAGACATAAAAACTTGCCTTTTTAGCAGTTCGAGGCATTCTGGGTCCCTGAATATTCTTTTCTTTGGACTGCAGAATTTTCAGTTTCCTTTTTTCTCTAATTTGCTTTGCCAACTGTCGGATTTCCACCATTTCCTCATCTTCACTTTCAGATTCACTGTCATACTCTCCGGCAGCTGTTCTTAGTTCTTCTTCTTTTTCTAACTCTTCCAATTTCTTTAACAAAAAAAGTCAGTTAAACAAAATTAACAATTAAAAAAAAAACCTCATAAATATATAAACGTATCAACATTTAAATGGGAACTATGTTTCCCTTGAACCTTTGAGGACACAATGAACCAAGGATACAATGTCTAGAGTCACAGCTGGACCTTATCCTACATGCTGGACCTGATTTTCAGAGGTAATGGATTCTATGGAGAAAATGAAGACTACTTGAATATTAACCTGACACTATTTTGCTGATTGTTCTGTGCCATTCCTCTATGCCTTTTAAAAAACAATTACTATGGACATTAAGGTAAAAAAACATCCAGACATCACTTTCCTCATTCCTACAGCTCCCAGCAGATGTATGAAATAACCTTGGATTCTTAAAGAACTTTAAAAATCAACCTGAATTAGTCTTGTGCTACAATACCTCATTTATCCATTCTAACACAATGTCACCCTGAAACAATTTTAATAAAATTGAAGAAAAAAAAAAGGGGCATATTTCTACAGACAAATCTCAGACCAGAATCCAACACAATCAGATGCGACCATAAGCTTATGGTCATATTACTGCATATGTGAAAAATGTATAGAGGGAATAAGATTGGAAAAGTAGATAAGCTAGGACAAATTACAAAGGTCCCTGTATCCACTAAAGAAAATGAATAAAAGATGGTAAAAGATGAATCAAAGAGGCATACTCGAAGTTTTAAAAAAAGAAATAATATGATCAAATTTTTTGGGTCTGGTAATGCAGGCAATGGAATGAAAAGGGGGAAAAGACTGAAAGCTGTAAGACCGATTAAGGCAAAGGCAATTAAGATGAAAACTAGCTAACAGAGAGCAAAAGAAGGGAATAAATAGTACAGATGAGAGTGAAGGGGACTTACTATGAAGGTTTATTCCTCAGGTATCTAAATAAACCAAGATACTAGCAGCCAGATCAATGTCTACAGGAAAAGGAAAGTTGTGAAGACTCTGTGGAGGCTTGGAGCTATACACCCCAGAAAAACATATCCTTAAACTTAATCCATTCCTGTAGGCGTGATCCTTTGTAAACCTATTTACCTACTGATGAGTTACTTCAGATAAGGTATGGCCCAAATGACTCAGGATGGGTCTAATCCTATTACTGAAGGCCTTATAGGAGAAGACAAAGAGAGAGAGGGAGAGCTGGTGGGCATGCAGTGCACAGGTGCCACAGGGAACAGCCAGAAGCTGCAAGTCAGTGAAGACTGGAACCTGGAAGAGAAGGGAGAGGCCGGGAGAGGCCACCATGTGCACTGCCAAGTGACAGAAAAGTCAAGGACCAAGGAGCGCAGCAGCCGGCCCTAGAACACCAGTATTCTTTGAGAAAGCATCGCCTTGATACTTTGATTTTGGACTTCTATCCTCAAAATCATGAGAAATAAACTTCCATTCTTTAAGCCAATCCATTGCATGGTATTTGCTTTAGACTCCAGGAAACAAAAACAAGCTTGTAGAGATAATGAAACTGAAAAATATAAATTGAGGGAATTTGGGAATTAAGGAGTGGAAAAATAAGGAAATAGAAAGTTTTCTCAAAAAGCCTGATTGAGGAGAGAAAGACAGGATAGAAACTAAAGGACAGAGTTAAAGACAGTTTTTGCTTTTTTAATAAGATGGAAGAAACCTATGGATATTTATAGATTAAGAAAAATCAAGAAAAGAAGGAAGGACTGGAACAGAAGAAATACATTACTGGTGGGAAGAAATTCTAGAGAAGACAAGAATTGATATCATGAGAAAAAGCAGAGGAATGAATGAGCCCTGCAGAGACAGTACACTTCTATATCAGATTAAAAGGATCACTGTGGAAATACACAGAAAAATGGGGCAATTATTCACATCCATGGACTCGATTTTCTTTGTAAGGTGAGGTCGCCTGCTGAGCAGTATGGGTAGGAAGTAGAAGAAGCAGAAGACTGTGATACCTACAAATGGAAGATTCAGAGCAAGTAATAGTGGCAAAGGTCCAGATAAGGGTGAAAAATTCCTTTGTAATGTCCCTGGTCTGAAGTATTATCTGATTTTCTCCAATAACACTCGGAGGAGAGGATGCACAGTGATCAAGGATTGTGAGGTTTCAGGGTAGGTGTAGCAGAGTAAAGGGGACAGATACAGAGGAGCCAAAGCTGTGCTTATATCTTCTAAGGGTGGGGGGTGGGAATCACATGATATAAAGTAACACTGACCTTCATGATATCAGGATCAATATAATCAGCTATATTATGGCCTTCCCAGATCTCTGGTATCTTATCATATTTTTCAGCTGAATCCATTAAATTCCAGTACTCTGAAGATTAAATTAAAAAAAGTTAACTTCGTAACAGTTATTAATATCTTTGACTATTATGTGGCCAAAGTGAGTTATGTAACTTAGACCACAACATATCGCTCTGTAAAGATAACAGCAAATTTGTATTCAACAGTAAAGAAGAAATATGCTTAATAAAAGAATTACTCCAAATCCTTTCCAAAGTATATCAGAACCTGAAGGCCAAGTGGCCCAAATAGTAAAAACAAAAATAAATAAAAAGCAAAACACGATATACTCAAAGGAAAGCAAAAGGCTTGAAAGATAGCTTTACAATTTCAACTTGTTTCAACCTTTCTATGCTGTGAAAGCTTCAAAAATTATTCCCTCATCCTAAAACTACAGAAAACTACCTGGAAGGAAATCTCAGAGAGTCCTATCAGTATGCAACTTGACTCTTTAATAAATTAAAAATTAACAAATATGCTGGAAGGCTTTTACTTATTAAAGACTTTTTGGATATACTTTATATGTAACTGGCATTTTAAAGTATCTGTTACACTGTGCTTTGTATAACACTTACTTTGAAGATCTAAAATATAATCATCTCCCATTTCCAGCTCAATATCTCGTTCCTGCAATGAAAGACAAAATCATAACCAGCTTTATTATGCCTTTCAGGTCCAGAAATGCTATGCACCCTTCTTGTCACTATGAAATAATCTCTTCTCCTCTAATCTAACATCCAATTCTTCCAACTCTGGTGGGTTCCATTCCTATTTCTGGTAATAAAGCTGTCCTTTTGTTTTGTTTTGCCATCTGACATGTTATATATTTTACTCATGTATTTTGTCCACTGCCCTCTCCATCAACTAAAATGTAAGCTCCACAAGGGGAAGGACTTGTTGGGTTTTTAAATGGTATGTTCCCAAGGCCCAACAGGGTCAGACATCAGGAAGCTCTCAATGTGTGTTTAATGGTTCTGATTCTCCATTACCAGTGGCACCTACATCCTAAAGTGGTGCCTCCCTCTCCATAAATGAGTAAGGTTGAGAGTTCATTTAAAGTAACCTACCCGTCTCTTTTTAGGCTCGTCAGTTTCCATTTTCTTCTTACGAGCCACTACTCCTTCTGGGATGAAAGGAGGCCTTTCCTGGAAAGGTATTTTTGGAAATATTTATTTGAAACGCCTTGCTCAATGAAGGAAAAAAAAAATTACAAAAAATTAGAAATGAGAAGCAAATTCTCCATCTTCCAGAGGAAAAAACATATCCAGACCAATTAAAATACCAATATATTATTTCGGAGGGAGAGGAATGGGTTGCAGGGTAATCTGGGCAAGGAGGTGAGGAAGACTTCACAAGCAGATTCAAGTTTATTTAGAAAAAATCTATACCAAGATGATCTAGAAATATTACAAAAAAGAAAAGTGATACAGAAAAAAACAATAGATCAATGGAAGAGAGAAATTTGGACACAAACCACATATATTTCAATGGAAAGATAAATTGTTCAATCATTTGTTCAATTGTTCAAATGGCAAGCCATTTGAAAAACACAGCTGATTAACCATTTCTACCTCTCTCTTGATAAAAAATTCAAGGTAGACTCTTTCTAAGCCAACTCTGCAGGTAAACTCGCTGCTCCCCCCACAATGTGGGACGTGACTCCCAGGGGTGTGGAACTCCCTGGCAACGTGGGACATGACTCCTAGTGATGAGCTTCACCCTGTCATTGTAGGGTTGAGAAAATTTTCTTGGACCAAAAGGGGGAAGCGAAATGAAACAAAATAAAGTTTCAGTGGCTGAGAGATTTCAAACAGAGTTGAGAGGGCATTCTGGAGGTTATTATTATTCATCATACAGATATCCCTTTTTAGTTTTTAGTTTATTGGAATAGCTAGAAGAAAATACCTGAAACTGTAGCCTTTGTTCTTGAAGGCGATTGTATAACCACATAGCTTACACTGAGTGACTGTGTTGACTATGAAAACTTTGTGGCTCACACTCCCTTTATACAGTGTATAGACAGATGAATTGAAAAATGAGGACAGAAAGTAAATGAATTATAGGGAGGGATGGAGAGGGATGGGATGTTTTGGGTGTTCTTTTCCACTTTAACTTTTATTTTTATTCTTTTTTGTGTACGGTAATGAAAATGTTCAAAAATCGAATGTGGTGATGAATGCACAACTATATAATGGTGCTGTGAACAACTGACTATACATTGGGGATGAACGTATGGTATGTAAATATATCTCAATAAAATTGAATTAAAAAAAAATTCAAGGCAGAGCAAAGACTTCCATATTCTTGGAATGGATGGCAGAACTTTCTACACATGACAAAAAACCCAGCAGCCATAAAGGAAACATTAATATATGTTAATAGTCTAAAAATGTATAATTTCTTTGAGGTAACCAAAAAAAGATATCAGAAACCAAAAGGTAAGTGACACACACACAAAAAAAGTACAGTACATATAACATGATTCTGACTTCTTTAATATACAAATTACAAATGAACAAGTAAAAGATAACCTAAAGAAATAAAAGGTCAATATGCACATACAAACTGCTCAACTGCACGAATCATTAAAGAAACATCACAACAATAAGATTGACAAAAGCTAATACGCAACGTTATAGAAGATGTCGGGAAAACATACATTCTCAAACTGTTAGTGGAGTAATTAAATGAGAAAGGCACTTTTGGAGGACAGTAACATTTTCAATGTACCTATCTTATCACCCATCTATTCTAATCCTTGAAATCTACTCTACATATATATTTGCAATAAAACACAAAGACATATGGATAAAGATATGCACTCTAGCCCTACCTGTAATGAAGAGAAATTAGAAATAACTTGAATATCTAGCAGAGGAGACTGCTTAATAGTAATACAGTAAATACATACAAGTGGAAATGGAGTCATAGCTTCATGTGCTAATATGGAAATATGTACATGATAAATTTTTAAAGCTAAAATGCAAAGTCTACGAGAATGGAACACATTTCTGTTTGTGCTGAAAAATTTGTTTTAAGTATGCTTACACACCAAGAAAATTTCTGGAAGGATAAACAAAATAAAGTTAACAGTAATGGCCTCTCGGAGAGTGAGAAGCAGGTTTTTTACTTATCTTGCACTCTTATTTAGTTTTCAATTCTTTATCATATACATATATAACTTTTATTATGAAAGAGAAACTCAAGACTGTTTATGAAATTCATTTGTGACTGTATTACTTTGACCTAAAATTCCTGGAGAAAGGTATGAGTACAGTATCTATTGACTTTTTATCAGAAACATATAATCTTATTCCAAAGGTTCTCTAAAAAGGTAATCAATCTCACCTTATCATCTCTTTTGTTTGGTACAGCTAAATGCAATCTGTTCAGCACCTCATTCACTTTATTTCCTTTCATTTTGGTTTCAACCCGATGAGCCAAAAGCCTATCACAAGCCTAATAGAGTATTTAAAAAAAGATACAAAGTCACAAAGACATAGTACAGTAGCTTCCAGTTAAACTTTAAAGGGAAAAATACAGAATCAGAAGTCCCTACTAACCAACAGATTATGTTCCAAAGGTTTGTTTTTATGTATGCCTTTCTGCAACTTACTATACATTTTCCCTTAATAACAACATATAGTAGCCACATTCTCAAGTCATCATCCCAAGGGTCTATTAAAAACTAATGTAGCATACCATACTTATACAAAGGGAAATAAGCTGCTTCCCCTCTTTTTGGGCTGAGTGCTAACCTTAGGCAAAACTGTGAAAGAGCCCCTTGAAAAAGTTCACCTTTGACACCCCCCACATCCCATTCCGCACCTTTTCCCAACATTAGTGACCCTCTCCCAAGACTCTCAGTGCTCTCAAACTGTACTTCCTAAAGGAATTTGAGAAGTAACCTTAACTATATGTAATTTTTCACCGTATGATTCTAACTTGAGAAACTAATCCCTGAGCAAAATCAACAGCATCATAGTTGTCTTTTCTTTTTCAGGCAAAAAAAGGAAAAAACAATTTTAGATAGCATGTGAAATCTGACATGAAACACCCCACCACCACCACCACCACCAAGGTGTTCCTGCTTTTCATACTATCTTTTTCCATCTACTTCTACACTTGTGCCATAAAAGCACTCTTCACTATTACTCATGGAAATACTAGCAGATCAAGAGAAGCAGCAGATATTTTAAGTTAAAATTACCTATGGTTGTAACTGTAAAGTATCTCTTCAAATTCCCATCATTCACTTGGGAGTATCCAGTAGGACTTTAAAACCCCATCTTATTAACTAGAGCACTATTCCTAGCTATCTAGCAACTATAAGTGCTCAGAGTATTAATAAAACCTAGCAGAAAAACTATTTTTTTCCAAAACTGGAGAAAGACATTAAAATAAAAGATTGACATCTGGTTTTAAGGAAGTACTGACCTCTGTTTTAACTTTAATAACACCTTCCTCTGTCAGGGTGCTGGTTTCTATTACAGGAAATCCTTCATCCTGCAAATCTATAAATATTTTCTGGGAAGACAAAGGAAAAATGTGAGATGCATTATTTATTTCCAGTTCCCTATGGAACAAATCTTACTGTTTCTCAAATGGATGTTGCAAATTCTAATTGTTCAACATCTGGTTTGTATGTTTGTTTTTTAACTCACTGAAAGGGCAGAAATCTCTTAAAAAGTTACTTATTTTTCTCCTATATTCTTCGATGATTAAGGAAAGAGAAATTACTGGAAGGATCAAACCATACTAAAGTAAGTGAATATCTGGCTCTACAAAACGTTCTGTAGGACCTCATTTTCCAAAAAGAAACTTTTAACAAGACCAAGATACCTATTTTTTAGAAAGTATTTAATGTTACTTGTTATAAAAAACTTGAACTCCACAGCCTACAGAGAATTGCTTAGAAAACAACATAAAAATATTTACAAATTTAAATACTTTTAAGTTACTATGACTCTAAAAGAAGGAACTTCATTTTATTTTCCTCCTTCAAATACCATTTTTTAAAATATCTAACTGTAAAGGCAACCATGGTTAGATGCAATGTGAACAGACCTATCATATTTAAGCTACTTCTGAACATGATCTATTTCCGTTATGGGGTCTAATCTACCAATTTAGAGACTTCCTCTTCTACTGGAAAGAGTACTGACTGGTCTTAGAGAAAACCTGGGTTTGAGTACCAATTCTGCCACTTACTAGCAGTGTAAGCAATGAGTAAGACAGACCTGAATCTGCATGGGCATGTGATGACAAACATTTATCATCTATAAAATGGGAATAACATCTACTTTAGTGCTGCTGTGATGAAGTTAGATGCACCAATAAAAAAAGGGCAGGGTATAAAATAATTATTAACTGACTACTAAACAGTTACTACTACCCATTTGCTTTTTGATTTCATTAAATCTTTCCAACAAACCCATGGTGCAACTCCTACCTCTATTTTATAGACAAAGAAACTAAGATTCAGAACGCTTAACTAAGTTCTCTATCACCCAGCTAGTAAGTGGTAAAACTGGGACTTCAACATCTCTAACTTCAAAGCCTGAGCACTTCATCATTAGATTGCTTCTTAAACCTTCCTAGTGCTACCTACTTTCCCCTTTTCTTCAGCCTCCAATTCTCTTTAGACTGAAAAACTGAAATAACTTAGATATATGGGTTCTTTTTAAGACGAGTTAATTCTCTGTGTTTATACAATTGGTAATTTAGAGAATATACTATAGCTCTCTAAGGAAAATCAGTATGGCTGTTTAAAGAAGCCTACTTTTTACAAAATATTAAATTTTCAAATAAAACAAGAGAGAGATCAAGACGTTATACTTTAACTTGTCTAGTGTAGAACAATGCAGGAGAGATACGGCCAAGTCTAATTTATTATTCTAGTGCAGTGGTTCTCAAAACTTTAACAAATATGAGAAACACCTGGAGGGCCTGTGAAACCACAGACTGCTGGGCCCTACTCCCAGATTTTCTGATGTTGTAGGTCTGAGGTGGGGCTCAGGCATTTGCATTTCTCACAAGTTACCAGGTAAAAGTGACACTGATGTTGCTGATCCAGGAAGCACATGTTGAGAACCACTGTTCTAGTGCACTGTTTCTCAAAGCACGTACCCTGAACGTCACTTTAAAAGGGTTGAGGCCTCCCCCCTACATGGGACCTGACCCTCAGGGGTGTAAATTTCCCTGGCAACGCAGGATATGACTCCCGGGGATGAACCTGGACCCAGCATAGTGGGATTGAGAACATCTTCTTGACCAAAAGGGGGATGCGAAATGAAACGAAATAAAGTTTCAGTGGCTGAGAGATTTCAAACGGAGTTGAGAGGTCACCCTGGTGGACATTCTTACACACTACATAGATAACACTTTTTAGGTTTTAATGTACTGAAATAGCTAGAAGTAAACAACTATCAAACTTCAACCCAGTAGCCTGAACTCTTGAAGACGATTGTGTAACAATGTAGCTTACGATGGGTGACAGTGTGACTGTGAAAGCCTTATGGATCATACTCCCTTTATCCAGTGTATGGATGGATGAGTAGAAAAATGGGGACAAAAACTAAATGAAAAATAGGGTGGGAGGGGCGGATGATTTGGATTTTCTTTTTCACTTTTATTTTTTATTCTTATTCTGATTCTTTCTGGTGTAAGGAAAATGTTCAAAAATAGATTGGGGTGATGAATGCATAACTATATGATGGTACTATGAACAATCTGATTGTACACCATGCATGATTGTATGGTTTGTGAGTATATCTCAATAAAACTGAATTTAATTTTTGAAAAAAGGGGTTGCAGGATCAAATCAGTTTGAAAAATGATGCATAATAGTGTTATCTTCCCCTTGGAAATTTACAGTAAACATTATATATTCAATATTCTGAAAAGTCCTATTTTACAATAGTTTGCAGAAATCCATTTTTTCCTTCATTTAATCATTTTCCAAATCAATTTAATGTCTTTTATTAAATAATATCTATGAACATCCCTTCTAACTAGAAATATATTTTGGAAAATGTTGCTCTCATATAAGATATCCTGAGGCTTGAAATAAAGCATTTCTTAAGGTACTTTATTTCTTTAATGCACCAATTTAAAAAGAGTCCCTTTGTAAGTAAGTAAACATATTTACCAAAGGTTAAATGTATGGATTCACCACTAAACACATCGACTTTTTTTCAGAGATCTAAGAATACAGAGTAGGAATTAGGAAAACTGTGTTTCAATTAGTTTGCCACTACCTAGGTTTTTATGATGGTCATATCACTAAACCACTGAGGATATTACTGTAGCAGTAAAATAAAAAAACTGAACAGTATTGCTAAAATCCCTTCTGAACTCTGACTGAGAGAGAATGAAATTCTGAATTAATAGATATGAAACATTTAAATTGTTACAAAAATATTAAGGTGATTTACCTGATCATCTTCAGCAAGTTCAGCTACTCTCTTCACATCACATTTGTTGGCCACAACTATAAGAGGCTAGCAAGGAAGAGAAATAATGAAGTTAATATCATCATAAAATATTAAAATATCAAATTTATTTATTAATAAATTTTTTAATATTAAAAGTTTTAAATTAACATTGATAGTTATTAAAACATTAGTTATCATACCTTATTGATAAAGAGAGGTCTAATATTTTGGAAGAGTTCTAGCTGCTCCTTCAATCCATGTCCACACTGTTCAGACAAATCCATTACATACAGAATTGCAGCACGAAGGTGGGCCAGTGCTGTGATGGCCTGCATTTCAATGGTGTTCCTATCCTCCAAAGGGTGATCCAAAATTCCTGGAGTATCTACAACCTAAAAATCTGACTTTATTATTCCAAATACATATTTATAAACTTTTTGTCCAGTACATCCAGGAAGTCACTCACATTCCCGAAGTAGATTTGACAACATAATAAATAGTATATAGAGCTCCCAAAATGACCATGATAAAATAAACAAAGCAGTAAAAGTACATTTCTTTAAATTAAAAGAAAAAAAAAGTGTGTCTGTTGGGGGGGAGATTAGCCAATCATCTTGAAATGACTCCTCCTCTTTTCATTAGTGACATCACAAAATTTAAAACCTGGAATAACTGGCAAATTATCTATGTCTTAAGAATTACTTCATAATTTACAACATTAAATTGCACTGTGGAAACTGATTCAAACTTTCAAATGGAACATGCCACTTCTAGTGACAGAATTAGAAATGATGACAAACAGCACTTCATTTCAGTAAAAGGGACATCACAGTTAACATAATACACAAACCCATACTGTTAGCTAGCTGTTTCCCTTGAATTTTATCAGAGGTAAGTGAACTACCCCCCTGTAACTTAACTCCAAAGTTCAGATGAGTTTTATTTACTGGTGATAGAGAAATTTAAAGTTCTTGGTGGCTCCAGAGAATCTATTCTCCCCATCTCCCCAAAATTCTCTCAAGGAGATATAGTTGACTCTATACTAAGTGTACTATGAAATGGGAACATACTATAGTTCTTCAGAAATCATCAAAACCAAAATCTACTAATAAAAAAACTAAGACAATGTTCTATCTTTAAAGGTAAGAACTCTCACCTGCCAACGTAAGTATTTGTAATCCATGTGCCCAACAAACAAAGATTTGGTCGTAAAGGCATAAGGCTGAACATCCACATCAGCTCTTGTCACCTTAAAACAATCAAAACTTCAATAATCACAAATTTTGTAACTTCTGTTTTCTCTCAAACAATATAAACATGGCAGCTATATATTACTGAAACTAATTTTTTTTGGTAAAAAAAGAAACAAAACAGGACTCACATGACTAAATTTTTAGGACAGAAGTTACCAAACTTACAAACCAACTAGCTTCACTTCCTTCTTATTGCCTGAACCACAGAGCAAGAACATGAATCAAACACTAGGAAGGCTAAGGAGAGCCCAGTACCTGGAGGGTATTCATCATTTAATGGAAGTTCAAGTATTCTTCCCCCCAGTTTTCTCATTGCTTGTCCCAGTGGAATGATAGAAATGGTCTATAAATGCACCATCTAATATGGCAGCCACGAGTCACATGTAGCTACTGATCTCCTGAAAAGTGGTTAGTACAACAAAGGAATGTAATGTTATTTTGTTTAATTTCAATTAATTTAAATTTCAAAAGCCATAGGTGGTGAGTGACTAGCTTATTAAACCACACAGCACTAATCCCTATTATACTTAAAAGTTATTCACAGTATGCTTAAAAGTTATCTGAAAGTGTCAGACAGGATACTGCAGACCTTTGTCACCACTGCGTCATGGCAACTTCTGGATAAAATAAAAACTTTAAAATCTGCCTAAAATCAAATGTGTTCCTGGTATCAAGTAAGCTATAACATATTTAACATATTTTTTTGTGGGGGTGGGGAGTGGGGTGCTGAGCTATTGCTGGTTGTATAAAATTAAATGCTGTATCTATTCTTTTCAGAACTCTCAAGCTCTGCTAAATTGTCCTGAAGCACTAAATCACTAAATTACTTAAATAGTACTCTTGAATCCTAATAAACTCATTCAAGTAAAGACTGACTTAGCAACCTACCACTACAATGGATCAAATAATTTATGTGAAAGTTTATACAGCAACCATGGTGACAAATCAACCAAGAAATACCTTCTGAGATTGGGGAAATAGAATTCAATACGTAAAATGTTTAAAGTAACTCCTTGGGCACTACCATTCACAGAATATGCTGAGATAGCAATCCTTTGAAAAGCTCTCTATTTTTTTTTTAAATGAAAATGTATTTGAATATCTCACATTTCTTAGACATCTGTATGACATACACAAGAACCAAAAATAAAATGGTCTCTATTATTGCAATATAAATCTCGATTCAGACAAGAGTTAATCCTCCTTAAGAGGAAATCAGGTATTTTCCAGGTGTTTATTAAATGACTAGACTAGTCTGCCAAAAATATAACCAAAGTCAACCTAAATTCCACATGCTTTCATCAAAAAATAATCACACCGTCCGTCAGCTTTATAATCAAAACCAGACCAACCTTATTGATGAAGCTGGATTTTCCGACATTCGGGTACCCACACAAAAGAAGAGTCCTCATATTTGGATCAATGGTTGGCAAACGGGATAAATGCTGACGCACTATGAAAGTTTAAATAAAATGTGTTTAATTTTCTAAGGAAAATTAAGAGCCCCAAAGTTTAAGATTTGCTTGAAATTGTCTTTTCAGCTCATTTACACTCCAGGCCCATGGTAATATTAATCTCATGCTAACATTTCTAAGTGAAGAAGAAAATATAAATTAATGGAAAAAAGGATTAGTTGCAGAGGCAACATTACAGTATACAGAGTAGAGTCTCCCAAATCTGACTCTATCAAGAATCATATTCCTAGCCTTACCAACCCAGTGTTCCAATTCTATAATTCAAGGGTGGGGCCAAAAACACAAGTCTAAGAAGTACCCAGATGTCTCTTATGAAGTGAGGTGATACGTTGAAAACAGTGTCTTTTAAAGAGTAAGTACCACCATTTTCTGGCTCTATGGCAGTGGTCTTATTTAATTACTTTAGTCCTCCTTTACCACATCTGTAATATGCACATAGCTCCACAATGATACTCATACCACATTACCATGAAGATTATTAAGTACTTTCAACAATTTCAAGCATTATAACCTTATCAAAAATTGTCTGCAAGATGAGGGGAACTAAATCAAATTTCAGTTAAAATAATTTTAGTGTAACAATACATGCCTGTTAGACGGCAAATAATTGTTTCAATAAAATCCTACTACATTCAGAAAACAGTCCTAGGAATAAAAATACAAGGTAAAAAACTGAAGAACACATTTGGATGCTAACATTTATTTCAAAGGAAAGCAGTTTTTTGAAAAATAAAAACATCATGGACTTTAATAGTACAATTATAAAAATGTGCCAGCGTTAATTGTAACAATGTCCCACACCAATGCAAGTTGTTGGTGGAATGGTGTATGGCAATCCTGTATTTTATGCATGATTGTTCTGTTAACTCCCAACATCTCTAACAAAGAAAAAAACAAATTAAAATATCAAAAATAGGTGGAACTATGAGTTAATTTAGTTTTATGTATTTTCCAGTATTTTCTTGTGATTTATGTTTACGTCTTATCTATTAAATATGAAAAACAATTTTCTTAATAGTTACTAATTTGTAAGCATTATAAGTACCAACCCTCCCCACCCCAGTTTTCAATAAAAAATAACTAGCCCAGTAGAATAAGAAAGCTGGGAAAAATAATATGACACTGCCACCTCTAAAATAGCATATGAGACAAATAACAAAAGCAAACACTTCAAGAATACGTTCTCATCATGGATCAATTATCTTAATAGCAGATACTAAAATCTGTTTTGCTTATGTATATTAAATACCTTGTTCCAAATATTCCAAACTCTGTTTCTGTCTCTTGATAATAGTACACATTCGCCCAAGGGCAGCCCGTTTCAGCTGTTTGCAGCGGTAGAGAGAATCTCCATATTTCATAAGCCGTACATAATCTTTAGCAACACTTAAAAAAATTTGTAAAATACATAAGAGACTTTTCACTTTTCAGAACAGCTTAAAAGACGCTATATTAAGAAAATACCTTACTTGTCCACTAAATTTTTAGCAATATTTATTTGTCCAAGAGCCAACTTGTAATGATCCTTGTCATAGAGAATATTCATCAAATCAGCATAAAATGGATGGATATCCTATTGGAAGAAAAAAAACTGTCATGTTAATTCAGTTCTTCCTCCCTATATGTCAGTAAGACATGAAGAATAATTTCCTAGGGAAATATCTCACACTTTTTCCTCTCTCCTCAAACCTTTAGCATCTTTTCCTCAATCCTCACCCTCTTGGTTAATGCCTTTACTTCTTTCATTGAGAAAATAGCAGCAATCAGCAGGGAACTGCTGTGAGTGCAACGATCCCTTCTACCCGCCTATCTGCACCTCTGCCTATATACTCCCCTTTCTTTATGGAGGAACTGTCCGAGGTTCTACCCAAGGCCAACTCTCCTTACACACTAGATCCCAGCCCTTCTTACCACTCAAGAACTTAGCTCCAACCCTTCTCTTCTTACTTTTCCATTTTTAATTCTCCCATTTCTACCTGATTATTTCCATCAGCCTACAAACATGCTGTTATTTCTCAAATCTTTCTTTCTAATTTAAAACTCCCTTGAACCTACAATCCTTCACTTCCAATTACTACCTCTTTTCTTTGCTCCCCATCTTGTTAACTCCATGAAGTGGCATCTATGCTGTATCTTTTCTTTCCTCCCACTGCCTTAAGCCCACTCCAACCAGAATATCATCTCTACTGCTCCATCAAAACAGCTCAACAAGCTCTCCAATGATATTCCCAATTCTCATTCTTTATCTTACCAGATTTCTTAGCAGCACTGGATGGTTGGTCACTCCATCCTTCTTGAAGCATTTATTTTATTGGCTTCCAGGACCTAATCTGTCTGGTTCTCTTCTGTAACTGGCCATTTTTACTCTAACTCCTTTGCTGGTTCCTCCTCACACCCCCAACTCTAAACATTAGAGACCCCCAGATCACTGCCTAGGTGATCGCACGGAAAGTTTAAATACCGTAACAACCTACATTTTAACAAATCTCATTTTCATCTCCAGACGTGGAGGTCTCTCTCTTGATCTTCAAATTACTTGGCATTTCTACTTGGAGGTCTTATACTCATCTCACAATTAATATGTACAAACAAATTCTTGACTTCTCTTCCTCCTCCTCCTCACACCTGATCCTCCTCCAGGCTCCCCTATCTTGGTAAACGGCAACTCCATTGTCTAAGGTGCTAAGACCCACCAAAGTCATTCTACAGTTTTCTTTCTCTCATAACCCATCTAGTCTACTCACAACTCCTTTCAGCTCTACCTTCAAATGCTATCCTGAAGCCAACCACTTCTCAGCACCTTCACTACTACCACAGCAACCTACATCTCACCATCTCTTACCAAGATTACTGCATTAAACTCTTAATTGTCTCTCATCCTTCTTCACCCTGTTCAAAGCAATGTAACCAGCCATCCTTTTAAAAGATAAGTCAAAGCATGTCATGTCACGCCTATGTTCAAAACCCTCCCATGGCTTCCTCAGAAATAAAATTTAAAATTCTACATGACTCATGTGTCCCCACCCATCACCTCTCTGATCCCATCTGCTAGTATTCTCCCTCTCACATACTCTACCCCAGCCTCACGGATCTCTCTGTTCCTCAAAGACATCACACTCTTGACTCCAGGGCATGCTGTTTCTTTGCCTATAGTGCTCTTTCTCCAGATATCCACAAAGCTCGCTACCTCACTTCCTTCAGTGTTACTTTATCAAAAAAATAATGACCCCACTGTGCTGGGACACCCTATTCCCCTTATTCAGCTTGATTTTTTTCATCTGACACACTGGATCTTTTCATGTTTACTACATATCTCTCCCACCAGAACAAGGATGGGGTCTTTTCATTCACTGTTGAATTCCTAGTATATGGAACTGGACCAGACACATAACAAGCATTTAGTGAATAACTGGATCTAAACAGCCATTCTGATACTATTCTCAGATAACTGTCTGTACTTTAAAAAAAAAAAAAAAGGAATAGAATGTTCATAAATTTGAATTCTTCTACCTCTAATGTATAAAACACAATGCCAAGAATAAAAAGAATAAAACTTCTAACAAAGAAGAATCAAAAGATCTGGTATTAATTAGATAAAAATATGTTCTTTTTGCTAAAATCCGGTGTCTTCTAATACCAAATCACTGTTTATATTCTTAATCTAATTCTCACCTCTTTTCTAATCCCCAAGAAATTATTCACTCATTCAAAAAACATCTACTGAACACCCTGTATCAAGCCCTGAAGACAGACTTGAGTGCCTGTCCTCTAGTAAGAATACTTTTGATTTTAAACACTTCTGTATTTTTTAAACAAGACATTTATCAATAAAATTTTGTATATATAAAAATATATAATAACATAAACCAATTTCAGAGTCTATTTTGGAGGAACAGCAAATTTAGGCTCTAACACTGAATTGCTAATCCCCTCGTTCTTCATAATCTTAAATAACCTTGCAACCACATCATCAAAACACAGGAAACTTTGATAAACTTAAGACTTTGTTAACAGACCATGCCAAGTAGTTCCTGCTTTTGCTTTTCTATTATTAAATAAATGGGCAAACTGCAACATGAAGCAATTCAGCTCTTTTCAGTTTCACACAGAAGTCAAAGCTCCCCATGCAACCTCTTCTCACCAGTGAGCAAAACAGACAGATGAACTGTCATCTGCTAATGAGGAACACCAAATCACAAACAGTGGTGGACCCTAGGCAGTTGACTCAAGTTGGGCCTATAGGAAACAGAAGCCTCAGACAGAAGGAAGTAGAGATGAAGCCCAGGCAGGCAAGAGTTTAAAGGCTAGCGAGCTGACAGATAAATGCTGAGTTTCTGAATTTAAAATCCACAGCTTTCAAATTTGGATTGGTCCTTTCAAGCCCGCAGGTTACAAAGAAAGCCTGAGAAGACAGCCTTGGGCCGTCTTAGCTAGGATTTGGTTGGGTATAAGGAAGAATACCAAGAAATTTTAAAACCTGATTCTGTTTCCAGCCTTGCCACTAAAGCCACTACTTTCTCCCACTACTGAGTAACCTTTGACAAGCCAAATATCTTCCATTTCCCCCACTTTCTATCGAATAAGTAGCCTAAACACTGGTAATCCGTAGGCTTTGCAAAAGCACACTTAAATAAAAACATATTTGTCACAGTACATCCAACCATACCCCCCTCTCCCGCCAAATCACTTACATCCAATTTGGGGAAATCTGTTAAAATCTGTGACAGTCTGTCATGGTAATTTTGTTGCGTAAATTTGACTTTCCTCATGTAAAAATGTCTAATGCGATGAATTTGGTAATGTTTATGAATAACTGTTGGAGTCTTTCGTTGAGTCTTTGATAATGTCAGGTCGATAAAGTCCTGCAATTATAGAAAGTAATTAAGACACAGTTGCACCAAAAAGTCTACTTTTACTTTTCATCTAGTTATTTGAAACCTTCTTAAAGACTGACAACTAATTTATATATATCCTACAGATACCTGTTTCTTCTAACTAAATCTTTGGTCTTTTAAACACAACTTTGTTCACCTTTATATTTAGTTTCCAGCCTTTAAGAAAGAAGCAGTTACCAAATGGCTGCTGAAATGAATTTTAGCCCATAGTTTCTTGTTGCTGCCTTAACTTCCAAATACCAAAGAACCTTTGAAGTCAGTCAGAAGATTGAGGCATAAATCAGAAAATTATTAGGAGAACAATCTTACAATTCCAATTTTAATGTACATAAAATAATGGGTAAAACTAAAATTCACTATTTATAATTTCTCAACATTCTGGTCCTAAAAGTATGTATGGCAACTATTTGAGGATATAAAAATTTTTACTTCTACTCCCCAATACAACTCCTACTTTAATAAGGACTCTATCACGATACTTCCTTTTTTCTTTTTATTCCTCAATATCATGTATGTAGCCATATCAAACTACTTGATTTTTTTCCTTTAACATGTTCATTAATTCAACAATATTGGTCATCTACTATAATGGATAATAGGGCTAGACAGGTGTTGAAGATAAAATAATAAACAAGACACACACTCCCTTATCTCAAGGAACTTACAGTCCAGGGACAGAGAGGCAAGTAGACAATTACAATACAGTCAGTCAAATACCATGGAGGTGGGGGTGGCATCGATTTTCACATCTCTGTGTCTCTGCATGAAATTTCCTGTTCTATCTGGTAAATTCTATTAACCTTTAAAGTGCCAGTTCAAAAGTTTTCCCTGACTCTCCCATCCACCTATCTGCACTTTTTATTCTCCCAAATCAATGTCTATTACTTTCTTACAGCAATTTTAGCAAAGTGGTTCTATTACCCTTCTAGAAAATGACTTCCAAAAAGGTAGGTATTGTATCTTACTCACTTTTCTAACCACAGCACCTGGCACACAAGGCACTCACTAAATAGCTTCTAGAATGAATTTTATCTCATACTTTCTTGATGCTATTTTTTACTTCCAATCACCCAAAGATATTATCACCCATCTTTTAAACATAAGTAAACTCATCTGTTTTCTATAAAAAAAGGCCTAACTTGAGATAAGAGGATTGATGGTGAACACTAATATATTTTAAAGATCTGTCTCTACATAGATGAAATATATGAACAAAATTCATATGATCCCAAGTGCCCAATTCCCTATAAGACAAAAACTTGGTGTATATGACACTCTTTAAAAGTAAAGAATTCATTGAACAAACTTGAGAGATCACTGAGAAAACATGAGGGAGATTGTGGAGACACAATCTCCATACTCACAAACAAATCTAGCCAGAAATGTGCTATAAATTATGAGAAACAAGTAAAATGTGATAGAGAAAAGTCATACAACAATTCTGTGTGTTATGAATCCAAAACCCCAGTTCTTAAAGTTTCCCAAGTCAAATTCACTGCAGTTTGATGCCCTCCCCCCTACGTGGGACCTGACTCCCAGGGGTGTAAATCTCCCTGGCAACACAGGATATGACTCCCGGTGATGAATCTGGACCCAGCACCGTGGGATTGAGAACATCTTCTTGACCAAAAGGGGGATGCAAAATGAAATGAAATAAAGCTCCAGTGGCTGAGAGATTTCAAATGGAGTTGAGAGGTCACTCTGGCGGACACTGTTACGCACTATATAGATAACACTTTTTAGGTTTTATTGTATTGGAACAGCTAGAAGTAAATACCTGAAACTACCAAACTCCAACCCAGTAGCCTTGACTTTTGAAAACGACTGTATAACAATGTCGATTACAAAAACCTTGTGGATCGCACTCCCTTCACCCAGTGTATGGACGGATGAGTAGATAAATGGGGACAAAAACTAAATGAAAAATAGGGTGAGGTGAGGAGGATGATTTGGGTGTTCTTTTTTATTTTTATTTTTTATTCTGATTCTTTCTGGTATAAGGAAAATGTTCAAAAATAGATTGGGGTGATGAATGCACAACTATATGATGGTACTGTGAAGAGTCTGTACACCATGGATGACTGTATGGTAGTGAATATATCTCAATAAAACTGAATTTAAAAAAACTTCACTGCATTATGAGATCTGAAAAAGAAAACAGTGAAGGTTATCTATTCACTGTAGTGAGTTTAACAGCCGTCAGCAAGAATTCTTCCTCATTTGCAGTAATCAAGAAACGGTGTAAGAAACAAGTTCCATGATGAACGCTTTTATCTGTGTCTTCATAAGGCACGTTAAACACTCACTACATAAAAACTTTACTTTTTAAGTCTTAATACTCAAACACTTTTTGTACTCACTCTTCCTAAGTTTACTAACACTATACAAATTTACTGCGCTTCCCAAATCCAACAGTGAAAGAGAATGATTTAAAAATTTTTAAAAAGCCGTGCGAGCAACAAACTTAAACTTACTCAGTGGAGAGAAGGAACCTATATGCTGAACTCAGAACCGGAAGGCCAGGGCTCTACTCCGGCTGTAGGGCCTCTGATACACAGTTCAATCATTGCTTCTGCATCCTTCCTCATATGTTTAGGACACCGCTACCCCACACCAATCAACTAACGACAGTCCCTTCCAGGAGACTGGGTCCCCCGGGGTGGGGGAATAATTCCTAATCTCAAGAAGATCTGGCCTCAGAAGTGGGAACCGACAACAGGGGAAAAAAGGTGAGCTCCTCTCCAAACACTAGTTACAGAGGCCTGCGTGGCGAGCAGCGGCAGGGAAGACACCAGCCCAGGTCGCCGACAGGTCCCTCCTCCCAAAGGAGAGGACAACGCCCCCTGGGGTCCACAGGCTCAGCAGGCTGTGACCGGAGCGCTCGTGGGGACGCAGACACAGAAATAAGACTTTGGATTCCCAAGAACTGGCTGCAGAGCTCTGCTCCGTCCCCGCCGCGCCCGCGCACGTGTCACAAGCGCAGACCCAGCCAAAGAGAAAGGCAAAAAAGAAAGGATCGTCTAAGACAAGAAGCAGCTCAGTGACAGCTGGCGAGCTGTTTTACCTTGGCGGACGGAACCACCATAATCTTCTTGAAGTTGTAGTGTGCCATATCCGCGGCCGCGAGCCCACTACCAGAAGAGCGTGGACCAAACTTCACGGTGAAACTACGGCGTGTTCGCACACAGCCGCACTTCCGCCACCGGGTGACCGCCTACGGGCAGGTGCGTCACTTCCGGAAGGTTTAGTCAGCGTGCGGTGTCCAACGTGGGGCATCACCTCCGCCCCACTCCGATGCTCTTCTTTCACACACCGCCCCCGCCTGGCCTGGAGGTTGCATTGCGGTGCCGTGTAGGTCCCCCCGCAAAGATGTATCCGAAGGTGGGCAATCAGTTGCGGGTAGCGGGATAAGAGGGACACAGAAATTAAATCCTACCCGAGTTACAGGAATGTTCAAGATGACTGAGGAGCCACAAGACGCTCTGGCCACCAGCCCTGGGCAGCATCCAGTGTGGTGTGAGAAGCCACAGCTCACGGAGGTAACGATCCCAGGTGGGGTCGTTCTGGGCTAACTTGTGGGGCTTATTATTCTTCCCTCCCTCGGCAGGGCTGTTTGATCCAGTCACCCTGGAAACAGGAAGTCCCCCAAGCCACGCCCACCCTGACTGGGTTAAACTTTAAAAGGGTCTGAGCCTAGCTAGGATTAGGTCTAGTGTTAACAGTCATTCACCAAACATTTCTTAAGGCTTACTAGTCACGGTGAATTTAAAAAAAGAAGGAAGGGAGGGAGGGAGGGAAGGGGGGAGGAAATGTATGGTGCTTTAAAATATACAAAGAATGTCCGTGTACATTTAATTTGTACTGAAAAATATTGTTGGAATTATTTTCAATGGCATGTACCACCATCTTAATTTTTAAAAGATAATAGAATTTTATTAAAATAAATAATGGAGAGTAATGGGGAAGCAGAAGTCATCTAGTGGGGGAACAGAGTACATTTTCATGAAGTAACGTAAATGAAAGTAAAAGAACTGAAGATGCCCTATTATACTACATCCTCGCTTCTTGTCTTGCTTTTCTAGTTGCTAAAACAAATACCATACAATGGTTTGGCTTAACTGGAATCTATTTGCTCACCGTTTCAGAGGCTGGAAGGCTTGCTTACTCTTGGGGTTGGTATCTTCTGGCTGGTAGGCAATCTTTGGGCTTCCTTGGCTTTTCTGTTATGTGGCAAAAACTCATGGCAGTGTCTTCTCCTTTCTCTTTTAGGTTCTATTACCTAACAGCTTCTGGCTGCTCCTCATGACTTCTTCCATGTCTAATTTCCTCTGCTTATGAAGATTTATATTTGTTCAAGGCCCACCCTCATTCAGTTTGGGCACACCTTAACTATTAACATCTTCAAAGATCCTGTTTACAAATGGATTCTCACCCCAACATGTCTTTTGGTGGAGGATGTGATTCACTCCCCAGCAGTACTCAAATGTGATTGTGGACCCCCACAGAATCTGCATGTTAACAAATCCTCTGGCAGTGTGCATGCACATTAAAGTTTGAGAAGCCCTGCTGTACATAAGGGCACTGGCAAGAGGAAGATGGGGGATGGAAGTAACTGACAAAGAGATTCAAAAATGAAATGAGCATGAGACACCTAGGACTAATCCTACCACTCCTTTTAGCAGACCATCATATGCTTGCTCTTCCTTTTCTTTCATGTGTAAATATAATATTATCACCCATTTTCTTTCAATCCTTGCTTTCTGGTTTCGTCCATTCCCTACTGAAGCAGAACTGTCATCACCTCTGACCTAATCTCGAAACCTTATGACCTTTACTCAGGCATCACTATCTCTTCTTTCTATCTCCTTAAAACCCTCCTCTTTATTTGTTACATGCTATTATTTTGATTCTTCTCTTAATATCTATGATTCTGTTTTGTTGCTAACTTGCCTTCTACTGCCACTCCCTAATCATAGATATGTCTCAAGATTTTGTCCTTCATCCTTTTCTTTAGAGGGTCTCTGTCTGAGCACTCACACTGTTGCCTCTATATGGAGGACTTTGATGAAATAGACATCTCTGGCTTGACTTCTCTCTGAATGCCAGTACTACATTTCCAACCAACTATGGAATATTTCCACCTGCATGATCCTAAATATGTCAAACTCAGCATATTGAAAAAATAAAAACAGCCTTCCCCTCCCTTCAGGCAAACCCATCCTCACTGGCTTATGGAAGAGAGCAGCTGGTCACCCTGACTACCTCTGAGACTCCAGGAATGGGCTTGGGAGTTAAAGGCAGGGCTGGCCTTCAGCTGCAAAATGTGAAACAGAGGATAATGGATATGGCATCCACGGACAAACATGAGGTCAGGTCCAAAAGAAGTGTTGAATCCAAAGAACAAGGAGCAGAAAAGTGAAAGCCTGATGTAAGGCAAAAGGTTTGCAACTGGTTCCATAACGTAGATTGGAGAGTCCAAGTGGACAGGTGGGAAATGCAGCCCTTTGGTGTCAGACTGAGCAGAAATTTGTTAAGGGTGGAACAATTTGGATATTTCCTACTCTAATTTCTGTTAATAATGCAAACACACTCTCAGTTACTCAAGGTCAAATCCCATATTAGTCTTGTGGGACTTTGTGTCAAACACTATTCAAGACATTTGACCATTTATTAATTCCTACAACCCTATGAAGTGGAAGGGGAAACAGGTACAGCAAGGCAAGTAACGAGCCCATGGTCAGAGACTTGATAAGTGGCAGAGCTGGGATTTAAACGTGTGTGGCCTGGCTCCAGCATCCCTACTTTTAACATTGGCTATACTGCTTCTCAAGCACCTTGGAGTCCCCCTTACTTCTCAAATCCTTTTAACAAATTCTGTCATTCTTACATGAGGATGTTCTTATGAATTCTCAACATTCTAATATTCAAAATAATTTTGAATCATGAGCCTCTTATCTACTATTTAACTATACTGCCCATACTTATGTCATCAACAAGTTAGATAAGCATGCGTCCTTTGTCTTTACTGATAAATCAAGTGCTGAAGTCTGCAGCACTTCACCAAAAGTAAGCATCCAGATAATTGAGATTCTTTGGCTACTGACCACCTCTGGCCCTAGAATCAGGCATTTCTCTACACAAACCTTTCCTGGGGCACAGACTGGACATGTGGATACCTCTAGAAGAGAATGAAAAATAAAGCAGCCTAGCAGAAAGCAGGCTAACAGTAGGAGCACTGTGTGAACTGAATACAGGGCAGGGGTTGGAGAAGGCTTCCCAGGGCAAAGACCATTGGCCAATCCCTGAAGTAATGATACTGATAACAGTAATAATGCTTATATACAGCCAGATCTTGGTTTCTAAAGACCATTATCCAATAAAAGGAACCAGGGATCTTTGGAGAAATGGGTCATAGTAGGGCTGGAGCATCTTGTAGTGCCAGAAAGTAAGGAGGGCTCAAAATAAAACAACAAATGGATGGAGGCATGTCAAAGGGACACAAGAGCTAACTGAAAAAACTCCCATTGGCCAAAAAATGGAAGAATCTGAACAAAATAAATAACATAGATTGAAGCTCCCTATGGCCAAAGCTGGAAGAATCTGAGCCAATCCTTGAAGCAATAATAATTAATGATGATGATGATGATGACAAAATGTTTATATATGCCCAGATCTCAGTTTCTAAATATGATGACAACAACTAAAAGCAATGTGGTATCCTAGATGGAATCCTGGAACAGAAAAAGGACACAAGGGAAAAACTGGAAATTTGAATAAAACCTCAAGTTTAGTTAATAGTAACGAACCAATGTTGGTTTCTTAATTCTGACAAATGAGCCCTGGTGAGGTAAGAGGTTAACAAGAGGAGAAACTGGGTGAAGGATATATGCAAAATAGGTACTATTTTTGCAACTTTTCTGTAATTCTAAAATTATTCCAAAATAAAAAGTTTATTTAAAACAAGTTTAAAAGAAAAAAAAAAAAAAGATTCCTTGACTGTAATCATTTGCTAAACCAGATGACATTTTCATGCACCTTTTCTGTGATTAGCACAGCTCCCCTCCTGCTCATCCACCTTGTCTTGAGTTGTCAGATACTCACCTTCTCTCTTATGCGCAGATCCCACTTCCTTTCCATTGAATCTACTGTTTACAGAAACCCATTCAAGCCTGAAGATGACTGTCTTTCAACTTCACTTCATGCTTGCAACCATCCTTTCTTTAACTCTTAACTCTAGGCTGAAATTGAGTAATATCTTGGATTTGTATAACACTTGGACTTGTATACCAATAATTTCACCCAACAACTTTATGATGTGGTATTCTCTCTATTTTAGAAATTAAGAGCTAACAGAGAGCTTGTTTCTTCCCCAAGGTTACACAGCTTTAAATGGCAAACAGGATTAGCCCTTTCAAAGAATCTTCAGCGACCTCATAAACACAATCATTTACATAGATAGTATAGGGAGAGGACAGAATTTTTTTTAAGTGATAATAATAATATAAAATGTCAATATATGTGATTATCTTGGCAGTAGAATTGAAGTCTACTTGTTCATATAGAACAGAATGGTAACTATTCATTAAAAGGAACAAAAAGTGTTCCCTAGACAAAGAGTGTGTCAACATTCATACCAGAAAATAAATGTGAAAGGGTTTTAGAAATCCTGTCAGTGAAACACCGATAGGTCTTTGGAATTTTTGCTATTCTCCCAAGAATTTGAAATAATATTTACCTAAAAGACTTAACAACCTTTTCACACAGCCTGCACCGAGTTCACCCTCCAGCTCTGCAACTTACAGGTGATGTGACTTTGGGCAAATCACTTTAGCCCTCTGAGTCTTGGTTTCCCCTTTGGCAAATTGGCAAAAACAATGCCAACCCCCAAAGGATTGTTTATGATGGCTAAACAAGATTATGTGTGAAAAGTATATGGTGTCATGTAACAGGTAAATACGAGAACATGATTAATAAGGTTTTATATTAAAACTTTATCAGGTCAGCACAAGGGAGTGCCATAAAGTGTATTAAATGCCACATTTCTTATCAGGGGTTCTTGGTTCTCACACATGGCAATAAAATCCTCTCATAGAGAGCTTGACCATGTAGGACCTCAATCACTTGCTAGCTTTATGAGGACTGAGAACTACCACATGAAAAGAGATGTATAAAGTGCCTCCTTATTGTGTATCTATAGGTGTGAAATTAGAAAGGGGGTGTGAGAAAATAAGACCACTTACCGAAAGCTATCTATCTAAATTGTTCAGCCACGAAGGCATGACTGTGGCTGCACCAGCACCATGACCCATCCTGGGCCCAGAGCTATCACACTGATGGTGAGGCCCCAAACGCCCCACACCACCTGAAGCTGATGACAGCCAACCTGCCCTATTCCACCTGTGCCTCTGCCTTTCCTGCATGCAGCTTTCGGGTAGCAGGTGTGGGGCAAGACCGCACAGAGGAAGCAGTCTCCTCCACGAACACGCTGTTGATTCTCCGTCTCTGGCAGAATGAGTTTGAGAAAGCCTTCTGTGGAGTTGGAACAGCCGCTCGCAGCTGAGGGCAGATTGCCAGTTCTTGGGCTGACTTTGGCCACATTCTGGAAATATCCAGTTACCAGGACTCCTCGCAGAAAAAGGTAAGCCTCGGCCTTGGTAAAGGATGCTCTGGAGGGTTCCCTGCAACTCTTCCTGGTGACTTCTGACAGTCAGAGTGCTTCAGGGAAACAGGCTGGTGTTCAGACCTCTTTATTTTGTGGAGTTAGGCTCTCTGTTTTACTTTATTTGTTGCTGTAATTTTCTGATTGACGGAAAGTACATCTCGTAGCGGACTCTGTGCCAGGGAATTGTGATTGAATTTCTTGCTTACAAGGAGCCTTTGTGTAGGGATTAGTCACTTAACCATAAGCTAGCTGTCAGGTGTCAGAAGGTATTAAGTTGGCTCCAGCTTGCATTGATCTGTCATTTCTCTGGAGCCTCACAGGAGTTATTTTCTGGTCCACTCGTTTAATGCTGCTTTGTATTATTATCTAGATGTACACATCTTGACATCTTATTCCCCAAAAAGAGAGACAGTCAAGCATTAGAGGGCAGGGACTGCATCTCTTACTTTTTTCCATTTGTCCCAGCATGCAGCATTGCCCTAAGCATTCAAAAATAACTATGAATTTATATTAAAAATGACTGTGGAACTCAATGGGTTGAAAGCCGGCTTGAGTAAATTCCTGGTGCAACTGGTGCTGTCACATTTATGATCCATGGCTTTGGTACCACTCAGGTAGTCCTACTGAGTTTACAAGTCTATAGAATCCCCTGGACACAGCCCTGAAATAGGTCATAACTCCAAAACATGCCACAAAAGAAGAAAGCCCCATCTTTTCCTTAATGACAGCCAAGGCCTGCCCCAGAGAAGGTCCCTGAGCCTGTTGCCCTGGGAATCCTCTCCCTCGGGTGCTGAGAGAGGCAGGGGACCCCAGAGTCTGGGACTCCCTCCTGGATGCTTGTGAGACAAGCTCCATCCGAATGAGCTTGCGGCCAGCAAACCTCAAGGCTGACCCAGCACGTTTCATGTTAAAATAAAAACTGCTAGCTGTGCAGCCACAGAGCAGGTCTGATGGCATCTGATTAGCCCGCTGTGTTCACACACCTCCTTAATGAAGTTCTGCACATTAGCATTGTTCAGGACTCCATCGTGCCAGACTATTTTTATTCCCAACTTCTGACCCATTGTCCCTTGGCCTAAAGGCAGTGATGCCTCATTTGCTGGCACTAAGAGAGAGAAGCTGAATCCCCAGAGCTGAAGTCTAAAGATTTCTGTCTTTTAGTTTTTGAAATAATTGGTTATAAAAAGACAACTCACTTTATAATAAGGAGTAAAGAGTTTACTTATGGTTTTCCCTTAACATGACACTGGAAAACTAAAGAGAAGGGAAATGTCACCTTAATGACACTACTAAGTAAGTGGATTTTGTTTATGTAATTAGTAAATATATATAGTACCTGTCAGCAGAATTTTTAAAGTCTTTCTGGGTCTTAAAATATAGCTAAGAGACAGACATCCTAATTTTACAGAGGTATTAATCATAACAGGGAGCTCAAGAGATACACCCTAGGTTACGTGGAAGATACTGATGATGTTAATGGTTTCAGAGTGTGGGCTCTGTTTTTGAGACCTGGCTCAGCCTATGTGAACTTGCACAAATTTCTCAGATTCTCTAAACCTCAATTACTTCACCTGTGAATTGGGAGTAATAATAATGCCTACAGGATAGGGTTAATGTGAAGATAAGTGAATAAATGTAAAGTATTCATCACAGTGCCTGATACATAGTAAGTGTGCAAAAAGATTATATAGCAGTAGAAGTATTATCTACATGCTTTTACAATCAGATTCCCTAAATTTTAGTTTTATTCATTATATTCTCGTTGAGCCTTAAATAATTATTGAAGTGGAGGAAACGTCTACTACATGCCAAGTAACTATTTTATTTCTGACAGCAGCTCAATGAGGTGGGCATGCTTATCTCTGTTTTACAGATGACAAAACTGGTTTGGGAGAGGTTACGTCGCTTGCTCAGTATCACACAGATAGGAAGTGGCACAGGTAGAACCTGAATTTAGGACTGTTGAATACCAAAACCACTTTTCCATGTTATACGGCCTTCCAAGAGTGACTTTATTCTTGACCTCTTTAAGAATTATTACCTTTTTTGACATTCAAGTGAAGGTACATGAAGGGCCACTCTTGGAGTCATATGGTGTAAATAATCTCAATGCACAGAAGTTTTCCATGAATTATACATATCAACAAGTAGAATTTATTATATAAGAACATGCTGTTTTTAGTATTAGAACAGGACAGACAAGGTAGATCATTTACTGCCTAGACTGATAAACTACTAACCATGTTCATGTCAGCAGCTATTTGATAAGGAATGTTTTGCACATATTAATTGCAACGCCAATATATGAATCATTCTATTACGTTAACACTGTTAAAAACATTCCTTCCATTTTACTTTAGGTTTAATGAAAATCTTGCAATCTCTTTTCTTAGAGAAGACTGACGACAATAAATGGTTTGGAATCTGTGTGTTTATGCTTATATGATCTATGTCTGATTATTCCAAATAGCTACAAGAAGAATTTCTTAAGATTAGTGTTCTGTGCCATACCCCAAAAGAGACTCAAGATAAGCAATGACAAGTTTCATGTTGCAACAGACATCTGTATTCTGGTATTTATGAAAGCTGGTTAAGCAGCTGATTGTACTGTCCATCCCTCAGGGTAAGAACAGCAAAAAAGTTTATTTTGATGATGATGTAATGTTGTCACAAGTTTAATGATTGATTATGAAGTTCTGCGTAAGCAAAGCTTGGTGTTCTAGCAATCTGTTTTCCAGAGAAACGAGGTTAAGAGTTTCAATCCCAGCTCTACCACCAACTTTTGGGATAATAGCAAGTTAAGGTGCCTTAAACACTATTTATTTGGACTTAAAAACATAAATTTTGCTTACCAGGACATTATCAGTTTGGATAGTATGAACTATGCTTTGATAACAAGCAATCCTCAAATCTCAGCATCATGTTATTTCTCCCTTATGCTCCATGCCCATCCTAGGTCAGCAGGAGACACTGTTCAGGTAGTCATTTAGGGAACCAGGCTGCTTAAGCAAACACTGCCAATTGTTATGCCAGATGGAAAAGAGAGAGTTTGACATTTAATGTTTCGACTTAAGTTCGTTGGCCAGAGTTAGTTACATGGGGCAGGAGATGTGAGGAAGAAGGGAGAAACAGAGCTATTTGCAAATAGTACTGATGCCTACCACATAGGCTTCTAAAGTAGATGCTCCCAAATGTGTGTTTAACTGACAATTCAAATATATTATGACATACAAGGTAACACAAAAGTACTTACATTTAACTACAGAATTTGAACTTATACCCAAACATATTAAGGGGCAGGCAATCAATCCTGTTCTAGCCATCCATCCCAGGTGCACCACCCTACTGGCTGATGAAGATACAAACCTTCTTCATGAATGTTCATTCAATGAAACACTTCACAAATGCATCAGTATTTCTGGAACAGACTAAGTACACAGTTCAAACTCTTTGGCAAACATGATGGGACTCTGGTGAATAACTTTTACAGGATGATTCAGACTACCCTGTTTCCTTTCTCTTTATAGTCTGTTTCTGTTGATACCAGTCTTCATAGCTCACTTTCCACTGGGATTAATTCATGTGCCAATTTGAATATATTGTCTCCCCCAAACGCCATTATCTTTGATGTAATTTTGTGTGGGCAGACATTATCAGTGTTGATTAGATTGTAATTCTTTGAGTGTTTCTTTGGAATGTGCCCCACCCAGCTGATCAGTGGCGCCATATAAATGAGCTGACATAACAGAAGGAATGCAGTGCAGCTGAGAGTGAACTTTTGAAGAGGAGCTACAGCCAAGAGGGACACTTTGAAGAAAAAACAGGAGCTGCAGATGAGAGACATTTTGAAAATGGCCATTGAAAGCAGACTCTTGCTCCGGAGAAGCTGAGAGAGGACAGATATTCCAAGTGCAACTAAGAGTGACATTTTTGAGGAACTGCAGCCTAGAGAGGAACGTCCTGGGAGAAAGCCATTTTGAAACCAGAACTTGGAAGCAGACGCCAGCCACGTGCCTTCCCAGCTAACAGAGGTTTTCCGGACACCATTGGCCACCCTCCAGTGAAGGTACCTGATTGCTGATGTGTTACCTTGGACACTTCGTGGCCTTGAGACTGTAACTGTGTAACCAAATAAACCCCCTTTATAAAAGCCAATCCATTCCCGGTGTTTTGCATTTCAGCAGCATTAGCAAACTAGAACAATTTAGATCTCTTTTTCTTTTATTTTATTGAGTGATTCTCATTTTTGAAATTTCTGCAACAGAGTAACATGCTAATACTCAATAAACATATGTTGAATTACATTCAGAAGGTAAAAGTACTAGTATGAGTATTGATAGATGGAGATGGGTGGAGAAAATTTAGCCATACAGAAAGACATAGAAAAATTTCATGGTCCCATATTTTTAGGCAGTATATTGTTGCCTGGTGTGGTGGTTTGAAGCTGTATGCAACCCAGAAAAACATGTTCCTAAATTTAATCCACTCCTGTAGATGTGAACCCATTGTAAGTAGGACCTTTTGATGGGGTTACTTCAGTTAAGATGGCCCACCTCAATCAGGATGGGTCTTAATCCTATTACTGGAGCCTTTATAAGTAGAGTGAAATTCAGACAGACAGAGAAAGCCACAAAGGGAGCAGCCAGAAGATGAAATCAGTGGAACCTGGAAGAGTAGAGAAAGACGAAGAAATGCTGCCACGTGACAAGCTGAGGACTAAGGATAGCCAGTAGGCAGCCGCAAAACATCACAGTCTTTGGGGAGAAAACATCACCTTGATGAAGGTTTGATTTGGATTTTCTCTTAGCCTCAAAACCTTAAGCAAATAAATGCCCATTGTTTAAGCCAAACCATTGCATGGTATTTGCTTGGGCTGGCTAGGAATCTAAAACACCTGGTATCTGTGGCTTCACCTAGATAATATTTTCTATTTTTCAGCTCAGTACAATTTTACTTTCTCCTATTTATTTGACTGACCCATTCTGCCATAGCTAGTATGAGCAAATGTGGCATAGTCCAAATTATTTATAAAAAATTAAAAGGTATATGTTGAAAAATAGCAGATTTAGGATACCCTTGGCCAGCACCTATACCAGATGCAGGCTTATACTACTGCTAAGAAATTCAAGCAATTTCAAGCCTTACTTGTAACACAATAACAAATTTTATTATGAAGTTCCATTTCTTCCATATGATAAACTAAGGACCCAGATCAATGTCATATTGAAAAGAATTAAACGGGTTTGAAATATTTTTTTTCGTTAGAGAAGTTGTGGGTTTACAGAACAATCATGCATAAAATACAGGGTTCCCACATACCACCTATTGTTAACCCTTTGCATTGGTGTGGAACATTCGTTATAATTGATGAAAGCACATTTTAATAATTGTGCTATGATTATAGACCATGGCTTAACTTAAGGTTCACTCTGTGTTGCGCATTTTCAGTGCTGTTAATTCACAATGTGTGCTACCATCACCACTTTTCCATTGTCCCAAATAGAAACTCTGTATATTTTAAAGCTTAACTCCCTATTCCCTCCCCCCACCCCCATCCCCTGGTAACCTATATTCTAGATTCTGACTCTATGAGTTTCCTCTTTTCTAATTATTTCATATCAGTGAAATCAGAATAATCTTAAAACACCTTTAAAAATGGTCTAAGAATTACTTAGACAAAAATATTAAGTGGAAGCAGGTACCAGACAGAGCTCTGAAGCTGGCTTTCACTCTCAGAGCATTTACTGAACCAGGTAAATTTGAGCTTTGGTTATTGTAGCTTTGTGAGGATGGGAGGTTAGAAATAAAACCCAGGGCCCACCTGGTGTAAAAATGTAATTGAGCATTCACCACCATAAAGCTGGCCCCAAAAGATACATACTTTGGCATTCTAAGAAAAGGGGGAAAACGAGACCCCAAAAAGTTGCAATGAAAACCTAGGCCTCATGCTGATTTGAAACCTAGATTCACACTACTTGAATGGTTCAAAAAAAATTAAGTAGGGAATTTAGAGTGGTCTTGACAAAATCAACATGATCCTCTCTGAAGGAGGTCATTTTCAGGCCAGGCCTCAAAGAATCCCTACAAATACTTGTCCATGGGAAATGAACAGCTCACAACTAAAAGTCATTAAATCCAAAAATATATGGAGATTAAACAACACCCTCTTAAACAATCAAGGTTCAAAGAAGAAATTGCAAGAGAAATCAGTAAATATCCTGAGATGAATGAAAACAAGAACACAACATATCAAAACTTATGTATGCAGTGAAGGCAGTGCTGAGGGGGAAATTTATAACTCTAAGTGCTTACAGTAAAAAAGAAGAAAGAGCTAAAATCAAAGACCTAACTTCACACCTGGAGAAACTAGGAAACGAACAGCAAACTAACCTCAAAGCAAGCAGAAGGAAAGAAATAACAAAGACTAGAACAGAAATAAATGAAAGTGAGAACAAAAAAAGCAATAATCAACAAAAACAGAAGTTGCTTCTTTGAGAAGCTCTATAAAATTGACAAACCCTTAGCTAGACTGACAAAGGAAAAAAGAAGATGCAAATAAATAAGATCAGAAATGAGAAGCGGGACTTCACTTCTGAAAGAAATTAAAGGGATCATAAAAGGACTCTATGCCAAAAAATTAGACAACCTAGATGAAATGGCCAAATTCCTAGAAGTGCACGAGAAACGTACTCTGACTCTAGAAGACAACTATAAGTAAAGAGATTGAATCAGTCATCAAAAACCTCCCAATCCTTTAAAGAAAAGCCCAGAACCAGAGGGTGAATTCACAGGCGAATTCCACCAAGCATTCCAAGAAGAATTAATACCAATACTGTTCAAAATCTTCCACAAAATTGAAGAGAAGGGAGCACTACTTAAATCAGTCTATGAAGCCAATATTACCCTAATACCAAAGACAGAAAAAGATAGAAGAAAAGAAAACAGTGGACCACTTTCTCTAATGAGTATAGATGCAGAAATCCTCAACAAGATACTTGCAAATTGAATCCAACAACAAATCAAAAGAATTATACATCATAATCAAGTGGGTTTTATTCCAGGTATGCAAGGGTGCTTCAACACAGGAAAATCAATTAATGTAATACACCACATTAATAAATTGAAGGGGGAAAATTCATGATCATCTCAATTGATGAAAAGCACTTTGAAAGATAAGGATAGAAGGAAGCTTCCTCAACATGATTAAGCGAATATATGAAAAACCCACAGCTAACATCATACTCAATGGTGAAAAACTGGAAGCTTTCCCTCTAAGATCTGGAAGAAGACAAGGATGCCCATGTCACCACTGTTATTCAGCATTGTGCTAGAATTTCTAGCAAAAGCATTAGACAAGAAAAAGAAATAAAAGGCATCCAGATTGGAAAGGGAGAAGTAAAATTTTCCCTATTTGCAGATAACTTTCTATATATAGAAAGTCCCGACAAATCTACAACAAAGCTACCAGCAAAGTGGTGGGATACAAGATCAGCATGCAAAAATCAGTAATGTTTCTATACAATAGTTGAGCAACTGAGGAAGAAATCTAGAAAAAAAATTCCATTTATGATAGCAACTAAAAGAATCAAATATCTAGGAATAAATTTAACCAGGGAAGAAAAGGACCTTTACACAAAAACTACAAAACATTGCTTAGAGAAATCAAAGAAGACCTAAATAAATGGAAGGGTATTCTGTGTTCATATATTGGAAGACTAAATACCATTAGATGTCAATTCTACCCAAATTGGTTTACAGATTCAACACAATTCCAATCAAAATTCTGACAGCCTACTTGGCAGAATTGGAAAAGCCAATTTTCAAATTTATTTGGAAGAGTAAGGGGCTCTGAATAGTCAAAAATATCTTGAAAAAAAAAAGAATGAGGTTGGAGGACTCACGTTTCCCTACTATAAAACATATTACAGAGCTACAGTGGTCAAAACAGTATGGCACTGGCATGAAGATAGAGATATTGGCCAAGGGAATCGAATTGAGAGTTCAGGAACAGATCTTCAAATCTATGGCCAATTGTTATCAACAAGGCTGGCTAGTCAACCCAACTGGGACAGAATAGTCTCTTCAACAAATGGTGCTAGGAGAACTGGACATCCATATCCAAAAGAAGGAAAGAGGACCCCTACCTAACATCTTATAAAAAATTAACTCAAAATGGATCAAAGACCTAAATATAAGAACCAGGACCATAGAATTCCTAGAATAAAATGTAGAGAAGCATCTTCAAGATCTTGTGGTAGGCACTGGTTTCTTAGACTTTATACTCAAAGCACAAGCAATGAAAGAAAAAAATTACATAAATGGGACCTCCTGAAAATTAAAAGCTTTTGTGCTTCTAAGGACTTTGTCAAGAAGGTAAAAAGGCAGCCTATGCAATGGGAGAAAATATTTGGAAACCACATATCTAATAAGGGTTTAATATCCAGAATATATAAAGAAATCCTTCAACTCAACAATAAAAAGACAACAACCAATTTAAAAAATGGGCAAAAAACTTGAATAGACATTTTTCCAAAAAGGAAATAGAAATGGCCATGAAGCACATGAAAACATGCTCAACATCGCTTGCTATTAGGAAAATGCAAATCAAAACCACAATGAGATATCATTTCACAGCTACCTGAATGACCACTATTTAAAAAACCAGAAAGCTACAGGTATTGGAGAGGATGTGGAGAAGGGAACACCCATTCACTGCTTCTGGGAATGTAAAATGGTGCAGCCGCTGTGGAAAACAATTCGGCAGTTTCTCAGGAAGCCAAGTATAGAATTGCCATATGATATGGCAATCTCACTACTAGGTATATACCCAGAAGAACTGAAGGGTTGTGAACTGACATTTGCACATCGATGTTCATGGTGGCATTACTCACATTTGCCAAAAGATGGAAGCAACCCAAGTGTCCATTAACCAACGAATGGATAAGTAAAATGTGGTAAATATTTATGATGTAATATTATCCAACAGTAAGAAGAAATGAAGACCTGATACATGGGACAACATGGATGAACCTGGAGGACATTATGTTGAGTGAAATAAGCCAGACCCAAAAGGACAAATATTGTATGATCTTGTTAACATGAACTAATTAGAATAACCAAGCTCATAAAGTTAGAATCTAGAATATAGGTTTTCAGGAGATAGAAAAGGGGTAGAGAATGGGGAGCTGATGCTTAATTTGTACAAAATTTATATTTAGGTTTATTGTGAATATTTGGAAATGGATAGAGGTGATGGTAGCCCAATTCTGTGTGTATAATAGTGCTGAATTATGTGTGTGAATGTGAATGAAAGGGATAGTTTTAGATTCTCTATGTTACTAAAGGGAAAGCTAGAGGATAAAACATGGGACTGTATATAGTGAACCCCATGATGATGTCTGTGGTGAATAGTACAAATATAAGAATGTTCTTTCAGGAACCATAACAACTGTACATCACTAGTACAAGATGTTAATAATAAGATGGCATATGGGAAAAAATATACCTAATGCAAACTATGGCCTATAGTTAACAGGAATATTTTAGTATTCCTTAAATACAAATAAATATATGAAGTATAGAGGGATTGAGAGGTTGACTGCTAAGGGGTATGGAGTTTTTCTTTTGGAGTGATGAAAATGTTCTAAAATTGACTGTGGTGATGAATGCACAACTCTGTGAATATACTAAAAGCCATCGATTGTACACCTTGGATGGGTTGTATGGTTTGTGAATATATCTCAATAAAACTATGTAAAAATAGTAACAGTATTAGGAATGAATGTAATTAAAAGCATTGGGTTATATATTTGAATGTGGTTAAAAGGGGAAATTTTTAGTTTGTATATATAGCACTAGAATTTTAAAAGAAAACAGTATCAGGAATGAAAAAAGGGCACAGCAAAAGAAACTACACACAACACAAATAAAATAAGAGATTATAAACAAATTAATGCCGCCAAATTTGAAAACTTCAATGAAATGAAAACATTCCTAGAAAAATATAACAAAAATGACCCAAGTGGAAATTTAAAACTAAAATAGTTTCATAACTATTAAAGAAGCTGAATTAGTAGTTAAAAGTCTTTCCTCAACCAGTTTTAACTGTGAATTCTACCAACATTTCAAAGAAAAATAATTCTCATCTTATACAGCTTATTCCAGATACCAGAAGAAAAGATGATTTTGCCCCTACTCATTTTGAGAAGGTCACATAGTTTGATACCCAAACCAAGAAAAGACAACACAAGAAAGCAAAATTATAAACCAACCTCACTCATGAACATAGATACAAAAATTCTAAGTGAAATATTATAAAAGTTTTGGTAATGGATGGTGGTGATGGTAGCACAACATTGTGAACATAACAGCACTGAATTATATATTTGAATATGGCTAAAGGGGGGCATTTTAGATTGCATATATGTTACTAGAATAATTTTTTTTTAAAAAGTCCATGGAACTGCATAACACAGTAAAACCTAAGTTAACCGTAGACTATAGTTAATATATTGTACAATTCTAAAACTGTGCTTTCATCAGTTGTAACAAATGTACCACACCAATGCAAGTTGTTGGTGGTGAGATGGTATATGAGAATCCTGTATTTTATGCATGATTGTTCTGTAAACTCATAATATAATATATATTATGTTGATTGCACTCACTCTGATAATATATATATTATAGTCCTCTGATATTATATATATATGTATATGTATATAAGCAAATGAAATACAATGATGTATAAAAAGGATAATACAGAAGGACCAAGTTGAATTTAGCCCAGAAGTGAAAAAATAGTTTAACAGTGGAAAATAAATTAATTTATAGTTCATCACATTAACAGAGTAAATCACCACACTATGCAAGAAAAGTATTTGATGAGATTCAACATCCACTCATGACCAACAATAATCAACTCTTAGGAAGAAAAGGTAATTTCCTTCCACAGCGTACCTACAAAAAAAGAAAACAAAACAAAACCCTCAGTAAACACCATATTTAATGGATAAATATAGAAAACATTGTCTTTGAAATTGGGAACAAGATAAGGATGTTTGCTCTCATCCATTCTGTTAAATAGTGTACTGGAGGTACTGAATAGTAAGACTAATTAAATAAATTAATGAAGGATACAAGAATTGGAAAGGAAAAACCAACTTTCATATTCACATATGTTGCAATTTTTGTACACAGAAAATGCAAAATAATATACATATATGCATTATTAATAAGAGAAGTTAGGATTGCTACATGCCAAATCAGTATGAAAATTAAAAGTTACTGTAGTATGTATCATTTACAACTATATCTGAAAGCTATAGAGTTCTTAGAAATAAATCTAACAAAAGATGTGCCAGAACATTATGGAGAAAAGTCATGAAGTTTTGGTGAAAAAGTTTCAAGATTTTTTTAAATGATAAGAGGGAGTGGGGGAGAGAGAAAAAAAGAGAGGGAAGGAGAGGAAGGGAGGCAAGGAGGGAGTGAGGGAGAAAGAAGGAAGAAAGAGATAGAGAGAGAGGAAGAGAGAGAGGTGATGTTCATGGATTGGAAAACACAAAGTTGTAAAAATGTAGCTTTCCCCAAATTATTGATCTGTAGAGGAGGGCAATCAACAAAATCCCAATCAGATTTGTGTGTGTGTATATGTGTGTGTGTGTGTGTGTGTGTGTGTGTGTGTGTGTGTGAGACTTAATATCTGATTCTATGCAGGGGTATTGGCCTACCCCACCTTGATGGTTGCTAACATGACCACAGACATAGGGGACTGGTGGTTTGATGGGTTGAGCCCTCTACCATAGGTTTAACCCTTGGGAAGACGGTTGCTGCAAAGGAGAGGCTAGGCCTCCCTATAATTGTGCCTAAGAGCTTCCTCCCGAATGCCTTTGTTGCTCAGATGTGGCCCTCTCTCTCTAGCTAAGCCAACTTGAAAGGTGAAATCACTGCCCTCCCCCCTACGTGGGATCAGACACCCAGGGGAGTGAATCTCCCTGGCAACGTGGCATATGACTCCCGGGGAGGAATGCAGACCTGGCATCATGGGACGGAGAACATCTTCTTGACCAAAAGGGGGATGTGAAAGGAAATGAAATAAGCTTCAGTGGCATAGAGATTCCAAAAGGAGCCGAGAGGTTACTCTGGTGGGCACTCTTACTCACAATTTAGACAATCCTTTTTAGGTTCTAAAGAATTGGGGTAGTTGGTGGTGGATACCTGAAACTATCAAACTACAACCCAGAACCCATGAATCTCGAAGACAATTGTATAAAAATGTAGCTTATGAGGGGTGACAATGGGATTGGGAAAGCTATAAGGACCACACTCCACTTTGTCTAGTTTATGGATGGATGAGTAGAAAAATAGGGGAAGGAAACAAACAAACAAACAGACAAAGGTACCCAGTGTTCTTTTTTACTTCAATTACTCTTTTTCACTTTAATTATTATTCTTGTTATTTTTGTGTGTGTGCTAATGAAGGTGTCAGGGATTGATTTAGGTGATGAATGTACAACTATGTAATGGTACTGTGAACAATCAAATGTACGATTTGTTTTATATGACTGCGTGGTATGTGAATATATCTCAATAAAATGAAGATTAAAAAAAAATCTGATTCTAAAATGTGTATGGAAATGTAAAGGACCAAGAATTGCCCAAACAGTGGCAGTTTAGAGAGCCCAGAATCAGATCCATGCATTTATGGATGCTTGATATTTGCTAGTCTTGACACTGCAGTTCAGAGGAAAAATACAAGCTTTCCAACTGGTTATATAGAAACATAAATGAAAGTTGAGCCCCTAATTCGTATGATACACTAATATTAATTCCAGATGTATTAAAAAGACTTGAATGTGAAAGGAAAGGCTATAAAACTTTTTAGAAAATACATGAAAAAATTTTTTTTGTTTTGAGGCAATTCTCCATGGGCCTCTCACATTTCTGTACATCTTACAAGCAGAAGCATTGTTAGCTTTTGTAACTAAATATTTTTTAAGAATGTTTGCATAGCAAGCATCCTTAGAAGATAGAGATACTGTCTCCCTCCAGGGCAGTGGTGGATTGACTTGCTAACCTGTATAATAAAAATAATGTCTCCCTCCAGGGTAAAGGTTGAGCAGGTCTCCTTTTAAAGACTGGAATTTCCTAAGCCTAGGGATTCTTGGCTGTGTTGCAAAACTACTGCGTGCATAGCATCTACCTGTCCATATCTCCCACGGGACTTGGAGGACAAGCAGAACTAATGCAGACTTGATGCCTGTGATGCTTGCTTTACCTGGGAGTCTCCTGTCTTCTGCTAGCATTCAGGAAATGGCAGGCTAACTTGTTTACTTGTACATGGGGTAAAGTCTCAGACCCTTTACAGTTCTTGACAATTTAATTGCAATTAGAATAGGGAAGGATTTCTTAAAAGACACATACATGCACAAACATAAATGAAACAATTGATAAATACAACTATGCTAAAATTAAGACCTTCTGCTAAAATACATGTATGTACCATAAAGAAAATTGAAAGGCAAACCACAAAGTTGAAGAAGATATTTGTACCATGTATAACTGAAAAAGAAGTATTAATCAGAATGCTGTATTTGTCAATTTCTGATGCACTTTTTTTATTACTTTTGAAATCAAGACATTTATCACAATAAATGGCATTTTGCAGTTATAATTGGAAGCATTTTTTATTAATAACATGATAGTGGATCTTATCTATGGTAGCTAAATGTTAATGAGATATCGTATATGAAGTGCACCTTTGAATCAATACAATAAAAAAAAAGCAAGCAAATAGAAAAGTGGACTTAGCAGGTACTACATAAAAGAGAACATCTAAACACTCAATAAGCATATGAAAATGTGTTCAACTCTATTAGAAATGGAGAAAAAAAGAAAAAATCTCCATTGGCATTTTTTTTTTACTCCAACAATATATTGAGTGTTGGTAAAGTAATAGGGCAACAGTAATTCTTATCCACTGGTGGTGGAGTGTATATTGGTACAACCACTTAGAAAAAAGTTTTCCATTACCTATACACCCCATTAAAAAGGTAAAAGGACAAAATACACACTATACATAGATGTTTTATGAACTTTTCAGTATGTGTGCTACATTTCACAATAAAACAATGAAAACAAATAACAAAAGCATAAACAAGGAATTTTATGTTCTCTAAAAGAAAATCTTCCTCAATTAAATTGCAAAGGCAAGAAAGGAGAGTGAAAAGGAAACTATAATTTAAGGGAGGCTTGAGAGACATATCCATCATTTACAAAATATAAATTTATTTGGATCCTGAGTTAAACAAAAATTTTTAAATGAGACTTGCAGTAAAATGTGGTCACTGACTTGATATTTGATATTTATAAAGAATTATTCTTTATTCATTTTAGGTTTGATAATTGGATTGTGATTATTTTTATAAAGGATTCTTACTTTTTAGAGAAACACTGAAATATACACAAAGAACGTGATTTCTAGTGCAGGTGGAGGAGATGCTTAACTGAGCTGGGAAACCACTTTCTGGATACTTGATTTGTTAATATATTAATAGGCTGACAAAGCTGATTTAATACATAGTCCAAAAAGGTAAAACATCTAGCCAGCACCCATGGAATCCATGAAAAAGGAGTTCTTCTTGAATTGATTACTTAGGGCAAATAGGAGGTTATCCACTAGTGTATCTCTATCTACTTTCTTGCTTTTCTCAGATCCCAGTAATATTATTTCATCCCAGTTACCCTTCTTGTGAGAGAAAGACTAACTGAATTCAAAAGGGAGGATCACGTGAGGTAAAATTGAAGAAGGGGCACTTCCCATATCTGGGTCCATTGCTTGGCATGCTAATAGAAGTCACAGTGAACCCAGCTGAAGAGGAAAAGATGGTTTATTATGCCAGCAGGAAGATAGGGGAAGCGTTCCCAAATCTTCCTCCCCAAAGTGTTTCTCCAGTTGGGTTTTATACCCAGGTTCAGAGACAAAGATAGATAATCATTCAGTCAACATGCAACAAGAGTGATAGAGGAAAGGCCCAGCTATCTGGGAGGTTTGGGGCAGTGATTCTTTAATTGGTTAAACCTATTAGAGACAAAGGGAGTTCATTATTTTAGTTAACACGTAACAGGTTTGGAGAACTTCAGTAATTTGTTATTTCCTGTTTTCTAGGTGACACCTGAGAAAGGTGTCACCAGGTGTTTAAAGAGATAGATGAAAAGGCTCTATTCATATCTGGGTACAGGCTTTACATTTACATACTGTTTCAGACTTTACATTTACAAATTGCTTCTTTGTGAGACTAAGAGCTTCCATTATAGCTTGTTTCCAGCTTTAAAGGCTACAATAAAATTTCCTGCTTGCTTACAGTTTTAAGATTATATTTAAAAAGTTACTCTTAAAAAATAAACAGCCAAATCTCCTCCCTTTTTTAAATACTAAAAAGAGTCAGGATTTAGAATGAGAATGCTAGCCCCTAAACTGATCCAATCTTTAATACAGAATCATCTTCTCCAAATTTTTACAAGTCATAACAAAGTAAACACTTTTAATAATTGATAGATCCTAATTCTAAGATTTTAGGATTTGGGGAGAGAGAAGATGACAGCATAAAGAGGAGTGGAAGCTAGTTAGTCTCCCTGGACCAACTAATAAACAACCAGGAACAAATAGTAAATCTGGAATAACTGCTGGGGGACAAATGTGACTGTCCACACATCATACACCAACCTGAATTGGGAGGAATGCTTGAGATTGCAGCATAAAATCTGTAAGTAAAAACTGCAGACCGTGCTGAGAGCCCCTCCCCATGGCAGCCTGAACTGCAAAGCCTTGCTGTGATAGAGAGCAGCACTCTCTGAACAAGCGAATATACTTCAGCCCAGCTCCAACTGAGGTTTTAATTAACAAGCATGGACTGCTCAATACAAGCTATGAATCCCCAACAAGTAGACAGAGGTTTTTGGTGATGACTGACCTGGGAGAGCTGGAGGACCTCCCTGGGAGGGAGAGGGGAGCCCAGAGGACCAGGTGCTACCTCTGGCTGATAGATGAAACTGAGGGTGGCCATGGACTGGCCCTGAAGGGGGGCTTTCTGTCCCTTTTTTGCTCAGTGGAGAAAGCCTCAGCCATTTTCAGTTGCCAGTTCTCTGACCCAGACAAGGGTGAAGATAGCAGAGTCAGAGAGACTATTCAAATGCAAATGATATCTCCCTAGAGGGTGTATCTTCCCTAAGAGGAAAGAGGTGGTGCCAAGCTCTGCTACCTGCCTCCCATTCAGAACCAGACCTCAGAGCCTGGGAGTAAACAGCCACAGGCCACACCTCCTTACACCAGTCTGGAGTGAAAGGCTGACAGGTTCCACATGCTGGGCAGAAAAGTACAGTGGCTTGAGGCCTCACAGGGCACATCAGCCTTCTAAGACACACCCTCAGGGAGACCAGATACTATTGCCTCCTTATGAGACCTGAGCCCAGTCTGGTCTGAGAAAACCTGATTGGGGTAACCAAGGAAACCAGATGCCTAGACAACAAAAAACTACAACCTACACTAAGTAAAATGAAGTTATGGCTCAGTCAAAGGAATAAACTTACACTTCAACCGAGATACAGGAATTTAAACAACTAATACTAAATAAATTCAAAAAGTTTAAGGAAGATATGGCAAAAGAGATGAAGTGTATAATGAAAACACTGGGCGAACATGAGGTAGAAATCAAAGGTTCAAAAAAACAACTGGCAGAATCTATGGAAATGAAAGGCACAACACAATAGATGAAAGACACAATGGAGACATACAACAGCAGATCTCAAGAGGCAGAAGAAAACACTTAGGAACTGGAGAGCAAGAAAACTGAAAGCTTACACACAAAAGAACAGATAGGAAAAACAATGGAAAAATAAGAGCAATGTCTTGGGGAATTGAATGACAACACAAAATGCAGGAAGGTATATGTCATGGGTGTTCCCAAAGGAGAAGAGAAGGGAAAAGGGAGAGAAGCAATAATAGAGGAAATAATCAATGAAAATTTCCGATCCCTTATGAAAGACATAAAATTACAGATCCAAGAAGCACAGCGTACCCCAAATAGAATAGATCTGAATAGGCCTGTGCCAAGACACTTAATAATCACATTACAAAATGTCAGAGATAAAGAGAGAATCCCGAAAGCAGCAAGAGAAAAGTGATCAATCACATACAAAGGAAGCTTGATAAGACTATGTGTGGATTTCTCAATAGAAACCATGGAGGCAAGAAGGAAGTGGGGTAATATATTTAAGATACCAAAAGAGAAAAACCACCAACCAAGAATCCTATATCTGGCAAAACTGTCCTTCAAATATAAGAGAGAGCTTAAAACATTCTCTGACAAACAGACAATGGCAGAGTTTGTGAACAAGATACCTGCTCTACAGGAATCACTAAAGGGAGCACTACTGACAGAAAGAAAAAGACAGGAATGAGAGGTTTGGAACACAGTTTTGGGAGATAGTAGCACAGCAATGTAAGTACACTGAACAAAGATGAGTGTGAGTATGGTTAAAAGAGGAAGGTTAGGAGCATGTGGGACACCAGAAGGAAAGAGGAAAGATAAAGACTGGGACTGTATAACTCAGGGAAACTTAGGGAGCTCAGTGATTGTGATAAAACATACAAATATGTTCTTACATGAGGGAGAACAAATGAATCTCAACATTGCAAGGTGTTAAAAATAGAGTGGGATTGGGGGAAAAATACAATCAATGCAAATTAGAGACTATCATTAACAGAAACATTGTATTATGCTTCCTTTAACGTAACAAAGGCAATACACCAAAGCTAAATGCATTTGAGGGGGTACATGGGGGGGTATTGGAACTCTTGGCATTGGTGATGTTGTCTGACTCTTTATTCTACTCTAGTTTAATGCTATCTTTCCTTTTGTTGCTTCCTAGCTGTCATGTTTTGTTTTGTTTTGTTTTTCTCTTTCTCTTCTCTTTTTCTTTTGTATCTCTACCTTCTTTGACTCTTCCTCCTTCTTTGTGGAAGAAATGGAGATGTCTTTATATAGATAGTGGTGATGGTGGTGAATACATAAATACATGACTATACAGGGAGCCATCACTTGTTTACTTAAGACAGTATGTATGGTGTGTGTTCCAGTTTGCTAATGCTACTGGAATGGAAAACACCAGAGATGGATTGGCTGTTATAAAAAGGGGTTATTTGGTTACTAAGTTACAGTCTTAAGGCCATAAAGTGTCCAAGGTAACACATCAGCAATTGGGTACCTTCACTGGAGGATGGCCAATGGTGTCCAGAAAACCTCTGTTAGCTGGGAAGGCACGTGGCTGGCGTCTGCTCCAAAGTTCTGGCTTCAAAATGGCTTTGTCCCAGGACGTTCCTCTCTAGGCTGCAGTTCCTCAAAAATGTCACTCTTATTTGCTCTTGGGGTGTTTGTCCCTCTTAGATTCTCTGGAGCAAGAGTCTGTTTTTCAATGGCCATCTTCAAACTGTCTCTCATCTGCAGCTACTCTCTCAGTTTCTATGCATTCTTCAAAGTGTCCCTTTTGGCTGTAGCAAGCTCGCTCCTTCTGTCTGAGCTTTTATAGGGTTCTAGTGAACTAATCAAGGCCCACGCTGAATGGGTGGGGCCACACCTCCATGGAAATGATCTAATCAGAGTTCTCACCTACATTTGGGTAGGTCGCATCTCCATGGAAACACTCAAAGACCTACAATCTAATCAACACTAGTATGTCTGCCCACACAAGATTGCATCAAAGATAATGACATTTTGGGGGACATAATTCATTCAAACTGGCACAGCATGTGAACAAAACCATCTTTAAAAAACTGGGTTGATGAAGAAACCTTGAGGGCACTATATTGAGATAAATAAGACATACATATGAGAACAAATACTGCAGGTTCTCACTGATATGAACTAATTGTAATATGTAAACTCATAGACATGAAATATAAGTTACCAAGATATAGAATGAGGCTAAAGAATGGGGAGCAGTTGCTTATCATGAGCAGAATGTTCAACTAGGGTGAACTTAAACGTTCGGAAATGGACAGAAGTGACGGTAGCATGTTGTGAGAATAACTAACAGTGCTGAATGGTCTGTGAATGTGGTGGAAAGTGTAAGCTCAGAGTCACGTAAGTCACCAGAAGGAAAGTTGGGGGTTAGAAGATGGGAATGTATAAAACAGTGACTCTTGTGGTGGACAATATCCATGATTAACTGTACAAATATTAGAAATCTCTCTCATGAACTAGAACAAATGTATGACACTATAACTAGAAGATAATAATAGAGGGGCATATAGGAAAAATATATACCTATTGCAAACTATATACTACAGTTAATAATATTTTAACATTCTTTTATCAACAGTAACAAATGTACTATACCAATACTATGAATCAATAATGAAGTGGGGGGTGGTTAGGGGTATGGGAAGATTTGAGTTTCTTTTTTTTGTCTTCATTTCTTTTCTGGAGTAATGAAAATGTTCTAAAAATTGAAAAAATTAATTGTGATGGATGCACAGCTGTATGATGGTACCATGGGCAATTGATTGTACACTTTGGATCTTTGGATAATTGTATGGTATGTGAACAATCTCAATTAAAAAAAAGAGATTTTAGGATTTTGGTTATTTCAACTCTGATCTGAAATAATGAACTTCAAGTTTGTTTGTCTGGCTTCTTTTTAAAAAGTTTAGATGCCATTGATCATGGCTCTCTTGTTAAACAACCACATACTTTTTTTTTTGTAGGACGTTGCTTCTTGACAGATGGGTTACAGAATATGACAGGAAGGATTAGCTTTTGATATGGACAGACCTGGGTTGAAATTCTAGTTCAAGCCTTATGTGTTTTAATGACCATAGGCAAGTTATTTGATTTCATTTTCTTTTGTGAAATGTGAATGATAGCACCGATTTCATTTGCTTGTTGATTATACAATTTAAAATGCTCATAACAGGGCCTGCCACATAGTAAGTGCTCAAAAATTGGAAGGTGGTGTGTGCCCGTCAAGACAGAGGCACTGGAGAAATGCAGCGTCTCCTAAGAACGGCCCCATAAGCAACTGCTCTCAGGTGCCGGTGTGTAAACACAGGGGAAGCAGAGTAAACTGTTTTGGGGAGACATGTCTCAGCTCATTTATTTCTTTTCTTCAGAACTTCTGGAACCATCATTCCTAAATAAAGAGTGATTTGGGTGGTCAGAAACCTTAGTCTGTTCAATACAAAGATATTTTTCTTCTAAATCACTTTTGCTAAAGTCAGGTTATACTGAGGCAAGATTACCTAGAATACTAAGTGTTGTAAATGTGATCCAAATAAAAAGGCTGAGATTATAATTTTTCTCCTTTAGACAAAATATTCTGTTTGTGAGCTCTGAAACTAGTGGGAAATATGGAAAAAAAGTGACTTTAAGACAGGACATTATGAATCAGATAATGCTCTCTGTATCTCATAATTTTATAATGCTAGTTTTGACTAGCAGAAATAAAGCAATTTAAAATAATTTGGAGTACAGCACCCATTTTTCTTTTCTTTTAAAAAAAATTTTTTTAATTAGCATAGTTTAGGTTTATGGAAAAATCATGTTGACAATACATCATTCCCATAACCCCCCCATTGTTGACGCTTTGCATTGGTGTGGTGTCTTTGTGACAATTGATGAACGAATATTAAAATTGTACTATTAACTATAGCCCATAGTTTACATTAGGTGTATCCCCCCGCCCCATATAACACCCTATTATTAACACCTTGTATCAGTGTGGTAGATGTGTTACAATTCATGAAAGAACATTTTTATACTTGTACTATTAACTGTGGTTCATTGTATTCAGTAAGGTTCTCTATGATATACAGTCCCATGTTTTCATCTTTTAATTTTTATTCTGGTAACATATATGACTTAAAATTTCCTCTCTTAACCACCTTCACATATATAATTCAGTGCTATTAACTACACTTGCAGTAAAATGCTACCATCACCACCATCAAATTCCAAAACTTTACAATTAATCTAAATAGAATTTCTGTACAAATTAAGCATTAACTCCCCATTCACTACCCCAAACCCAGCCCCTGGTAACCTATATTCTAGATTCTAACTCTATGAGTTTGCTTATTCTAATTATTTCATATCAGTGAAATCATATAATATTTGTCCTTTTGTGTCTGGCTTATTTCACTCAGCATAATGACTTTAAGGTTCATCTATGTTGTCACATGCACAGGACTTCAATCTTTTTTACTGTTAAATAATATTCCTTTGTATGCATCTACCACATTTTCTTTATCCATTCATTGGTTGATGGACACTTGGGTTGCTTCCATCTTTTAGCAATTGTGAGTAATGCTTCTGTGAACATTGATGTGCAAATATCTGTTCAAGTCCCTGCAGCACCCATTTTAAAATTGATTGCATGAGGCCCTGTGTCCCCCGAGATCTGTAAGATCCTGGTACAGTATCATACTTCTGTTGATACTCTGAGAATGTACAATAATTTAATCATTCCAGATTGTTAAATATATAGGTGGTAAGTTATGTTGAAGCTGAATGTACCCCAGAAAACATTTTCTTAAATTTAATCCATTCCTGTGGGTATGAACCCTTTGTAAGTAGAAATTTTTGATGAGGTTACTTCACTTAAGGTGTTTCCAAACTCAATCAGCACAGATCTTAATCCTATTACTATTATATGAAGAATGAAATTCAGACAGAGACAGAGAAAGCCATGGTAAACAAGAAGTTGAACATCAATGGGACCCAGAAAAGAAGGGAGAAACCAGGAGATCCCACCATGTTCCTTGCCACGTGATAAACAAAGGACCCAGGATCGCTGGCAACCAGCACCAGAACACCAGTGTCTGGGAAGAAAGTACCGCCTTGATGATGCCTTGATTTGGAGTTTCTTTTAGCTTCATAACCATGAGCAAATAAATTCCCATTGTTTAACCCAACCCATTTGATGGTATATGATTGAGCAGCCTAGCAAACTAGCCCTTGGGAAGACTGTTGCTGCAAAAGAAAGGCTAGGCCTGCTTATAATTGTGCCTAAGTGTCTCCTCCTGAATGCCTGTTTGTTGCTCTGGCTAAGCCAACTTGGCAGGTAAAATCAGTGCCCTCCCCCCTAAGTGGGATCTGACACCCAGGGGAGTGACTCTCCCTGGCAAAGTGGAATATGACTCCCAGGGAGGAATCTAGACCCAGCATCATAGGATGGAGAACATCTTCTTGACCAAAAGGCGGATGTGAAAGGAAAGGAAATAAGCTTCAGTGGCAGAGAGATTCCAAAAGGAGCCAAGAGGTCACTCTGGTGGGCACTCAACGCACAATATAGACACCCCTTTTTAGGTTCTAATGGATTGGAATAGCTAGCAGTAAATACCTGAAACTATCAAACTACAACCCAGAACCCTTGAATCTTGAAGATGATTGTATAACAATGTAGCTTATGAGGGGTGACAATGCGACTGGGAAAGCCATGTGGATCACACTCCCCTTTGTCCAGTGTATGGATGGATGAGTAGAAGAACGGGGGCAAAAAAAAAAAAAAAAAAAAAGCCACCTAGTGTTCTTTTTCACTTTAATTTTTATTCTTATTATATTTGTGTGTGTGGTAATGAAAATGTTCAAAACCTAATTTTGATGATGGATGCACAACTATATGGTGGTACTGTGAACGATTGATTGTATGCTTTGTATGACTGTATGGTATGTGAATATATCTCAATAAAATTGAATTATTAAAAAAATAAATAATAGCATTAAAATATATAGAGAGATATATGCTAAAGTATATAGATATATATTACAATATATAGTATGATATATATATTAATAAATATATAAATAGATATGATATATATAGAGAGAGAGATAATGATAGGTAATAGATGATAGGTAGACAAAGAGGCAGCGAGATAGATAATTGAAGCAGAATTTTTTCCTTGTTTGAAATATCCAAGGAATTATTTCTGTTTTATGTAAAGACCAAGCATACTTTATCTTACTTTTGAACCATAATGTTAAATCTCTTAATATCAAAATATTAAAATTTTTTTCATATATTCTCTGGTTTATAGAGATACTCTATATGGGTTAAAAAGTAATGAAAATTAATTGGAAAACTTCCTGTAAAACAGGGTCCCATCTGTTCTCATCTGTCTAAAAGCAGACATTTTGACAGTGGAATGGAATTTTCCATACGGATGTAGGAATTTGAAAAGTAGATGTGATAATGTTGACACCCCTTTTCAACATGAGGTTAGAATGGTCATTGCCCAAATATCCCTGAAGATTTAGAGGATGATCAAATGAGAGGGAGGAGTTGTAACAGAGAAGTTAGGATTCAACAAACCATTATGACTACTGAATCATTATATAGATATTTCTTTTTGGTTTCTAGTGTATTAAAACAGCCAGAAGGAAATATCTGAAATTGTGGAACTGTAACCCATAGTATACTTTGAAATTTGCTCTATAACTACTTGCTAAACTGTGCTTTGAAATTTATCACTTTTCTGTATATGTTATATTTCACAATAAAAAGTGTTAAAAAATACAAAAGTAGATGTGAATAAATATTTATTATCTTCTATTACAGCAATATTTAGCATGCCTATTCCAAAAATATCTACTTAATGATTATTGTAAGTATTTCAGGGAGTTAAAGGTAGTTTAAAAATGTACAGAGTCATTAAACACATTCAGAGGATTTGAAACATAAGCTCCATGTAACTGAAGTCTTAACTGTCATTGTGTGAAGCAGCAGCAGGTGGGCTTTCAGTCAGAACCTTTACCCTTTGCATTGCTAGAACACAAGCTCAAAACTGTTTTCTGAAGAAATGGAAGCACTGATTATTCCAAAATCCGGGGTAGAAGTTCATTACATGGAATATCACTGCATTTCAGTTCAATTCAACAAACATCTAGTGAGCAATGAGTATTTTTCAGAATGTGTACTTGGGGCTGGGATTTAAAAAATAAAATATATTCTTTGTTTTCAGAGACAAATATGAGAAGAAAAGCTTTGAGGAGTTAAAACTATAGATACATGTGCAAGTTGCTATACTGTAATGTAAAAAGAGTTAGAGATGGATAATAAATGCTTTGGGAAGAAAATGGAAATATCAGTTAATCCTATTTGAGGGATTTTACAGTGTGTGTCTTCCAGGTGTGGCTGAAATTCAGGGTATTAAAAGGGGAAAGTTGGAAAATTAAGCTGAAAATTAAAAAGTAGAAAATATAACATTCTAGATAACCATGACCTGCCTTACAATAGAAATTTTTAAAACTAAATAGTTGAGATGCTGTTTCATAGTCTAAAGATGTACCATGAAAAGTGTGGCTTCATTCCTCAATTCCGTTATTCCATTATTCTATTTGTGATATATGGAAATAGTCTGGGAATAATTGACACTTCCAGTACACCCTTGATTAAATCTCACTTTTACAATTTGGCAGTGTGCATAGATTTGTCATACCCACTCCCCAAAGCTGCCTTTCAATGGAGGTATTGATGTACACAAATTGCTTGAGATGAAAAGGACTTAAGGAATGTGCAATACCTTCATTATGTATTCAATATTTAAATACTAATGGCTTCCTATATGAAGCATGAGGTATTTCCTTACTACTTAGCAAGAACCGTAGTATCTGACAGCCATTTGGGCACACTGTCAAATGTAAAACAATCTTGATGCTTTTATTCTCATACAGGACATTAATAAAAGAAATAAATTCAACATTATTCAAATGTCCTATATATTGATCTAACTAAACAAGATCAATTCCTAGTTATTAAATGCATGTCAGCTAGTAGGCCAAGTTCATGTGTCAAAGATATATTGAAAAAGTATCCCATTATTGCAGATGAGAAAGCACATTCTGTAAGGATTAAATGAGAGGCCTAAATTCAGCTAACTACAGACCATATTCCTGATTTCCAGTCTGTTATTTGTTTCATAGTTCACCACTGCTTTGATTCCATTATTTCCACCCCCAAGAGCTCTGATCTGTGTGCATTCAAATTTTATTCAACACTCAATGAATATCCTCATTGGATACCCTCAACATTATTCCTTTATTTATATATTTAAAAAAACGTCTTTCATTTTCTTAAATTTAAAGCTTTTGTATGCAAAAATCTAGACAAGGCTTGTAGCTTTGTGGGAGAAAAACCAAGATATGTGGAATTTATGAAATTTAGTACGTTATCACTTAGATTCAGCAAATATTTACTAAGTCTCAACTGTGTGCCAGGCACTGTTCTAAGCACTTGGAACACATCTAAATAAAACAAGATAAAATTATTCCTGCCCTCAGAGTTCACATTCTAGTGGGGCACCACAGGTGGATACTGATAACTAAATTAAGTTAGGAGATTTAATTTAAATAAATGTATAAACTGACAGCAGTGTTGTAAATCATTTCCAATTAATAAATTTGCTATTTTTTCCTGACCACTGGGAACCCATAAATTCATAAAACACTTTGCATGTGTTTACTGTTTAAATGTTCAAGTATTTTACATAAATTGTTTCAAATGATCCACAAATATTCCTATGTGATAGATCAGCTGTGATCATGACCATTTTATAAAGAAGGGGAAACTAACACAGATGGTTAAGGAGCTGGCCCAAGATCACATTCCTAATCAGAGTGATACTGGATACCAGGTCTCTTGACTCATGGTCTAGTTTGACCCCACCCCACCCCTGCTCCCTCACACTATTTTCCCATTTGTTGTGACATATACGTACCTGTCCCCAAACCCCTTCATAACAGGGTAGTAGATTCAACCATCCGCATAACAATCACTAATGATAGCCAACATTTATTGAATATGTGCTATATGTCAGGCATGTTTCAAGCATTTTATGTGCATTAACTCATTTAATTTTTACAATCTATGAGGCAGGTAATGTTATGCACATTTTATAGCTAAGAAAAACTATTTCTCTTTTACACTTTTGTAAACAGAATCCAGATTATAGTTGTGGCCTAAATAGCAATGGAGGCATGAACTAATGAACTGGCACCATTCAAAATGTTCCAAGATGATTTTTATAGAGGTAATGAAGATAATAACTGTCATTACAGATAATAGTGTATGAGCCAGGCACTTTGCTTTACATAAATTATTCCTAATCCTCATACAACAATCCTTCAAAAGAGGTTTATTATTCCCAATTTATAGGTAAGGAATTTGAGGCCCAGAAAAATGAAATAATCTATTCGAGATCACTCAGGTAGTAAGGGGTTGAGGTAATAGATTCCTGGTATCTGTGACAAACTCAGACACTCTCCTATAAGAATGCTCCCCAAGATAGAGTGGTTTTACAACTCAGTAGTTGTCTAGAGAAATAGTTAATAGGAAAAAAAGAGGCAAACTCCACAGGGAAAACAAATAAAGAGAAAAACATTGTATATGCAGCATTTGATTTATAGAGAAGGGTTGTGTGATTTAGTGGAATCATGTTGACATGGTAACAAAGCATTTGGCTGAGTCATTCATCATGTGCCTTTGAACTGGCTGCTCCCCTCCTACTTACCTTGGGGGTTTTGTTTGTTGGGAGAATGTAGTGTTGCTATTCTAAACCAGTTCTTCCAGAGCTTTACACAAAAGGTGTTACGTTTGATTAACTATGTGAAACCATAAATTCCCTGTGTTCTCTAACTTTTTTAAGCTAAAAGTTACATCATTGAGGTGCTGGGATTTTATTTGATATTTGTGTAAAATTAGGTCTTATTGTTTGAAGTTTTGAAGGTTGTTATAGCACCAATGGCTAACAGAAGCCTAGGCTAGTCCTAACAACCAAGAGGACTATTTGGAAAAAATACTTATCCTTCTTAAAGTTGAACCCTACCTAACTTCAAGTAGTATGCCACATTTTCTGGGACTGGAAATATTTTGTTGTACCCCAAAATGACTAATAGGACACAAATCCTGGTAGACTGTATTTTTTTAGCTCCACAATATGACCGCTTGCTTGAGATAATAGAATATATGATTTACAGGTACTAAGCTTTAAAAATTTGGTCTAAATAACTTCCAGAGGTTCTTAACCATAAATTTGCAAATAGCTATACTATACGATTAAAAATTTAGCTGATGAAAACAAATGTGACTGTGACTAGGGCATGGAAAAATATGCTAAAAGTAAACCCCAAATAGATTATGTTCAGATTTTTATGTGAGGTCTGGATAATTCATCTTGGGGAAATTTTTCTCGGTCACAGGTAGAAATGAGGAAGTGTGAACTAGTGAATTGGCATCATTCAAAATGTTTCAAGATGATTTTTATAGAGGTAATGAAGATAATAACTATTGTTACAGATAATAGTGTATGAGTCAGGCACTTTGCTTTACATAAATTATTCCTAATCCTCACACAACAATCCTTGAAAAGAGGTTTATTATTCCCCATTTATAGGTAAGGAATTTGAGTTGTGATGGAAAGTCTTGCCCTAAGTGAAGGAAGGCACTGTACACTATATTTACCCTGACTATCCGATTAATGTCACCCCTTCTGTGAAGTCATGTAAGAATATCCAGTTAGTGTAAGTTATTTCCACCTGTTTTGGTTTGCTAAAGCTGCCAAATGCAATATACCAGAAATGGATTGTCTTTTACAATGGGGGTTTATTAGTTCACAAATGTACAGTTCTGAGGCCATGAAAATGTCCCAATTAAGGCATAAACAGGACGATACCTTCTCTGAAGAAAGGCTGATGGCATCTGGGGTTCCTCTGTCACATGGGAAGTACATGGCTTGAGTCTATTGGTCCTCTCTCAGGTTCAGCTTCTGGTTTCCATGGCTTTCTCCAAAATGTCTCTGGGCTTCTGTTTTAGCTTCTCTCAGCTCCTGTGGGTCCTCCTTACTTCTGCCAGGAGCAAACTCGGGATTACATATCTTAGCTTCTCTGAGCTCTCTCTCTCCATGAGCTCTCTTAAGGGACTCCAGTAAAGGATTAAGACCCAGCTTGCATGGACAGGGTCATATCTCCATGGAAACAACCTAATTAAAAGGTCCCATCAGTGATAGGTCTGCCCCCACAGATTGGATCAACAGAACCTATGGGGTTCATAATCAATTCAAAGCAGCACACCTGCATTTGCCAGCACTCTGGGAGTATTTCTATTACAGCCCTCATCAGGTTGAACTGTAATTGACATATCTAACTCCATCACTAGATTGTGAGCTTCTTGAAGTCAGGATCCTTCCTTTTACCATCTGTGATCTCCACCTCCCAGCTGGTGCCTGCTATAAAGGAGGTACTCATTACATAGTGAGTAAATCAAGGCTCATTCAAACAATTATGTGTTTGCCCTTTTTAATTTTCATCCATCAGTCTTCTCTTATCTGCTAGCACTATACAACCTTCTTGCCATAACAACAAAATTACTGTAGATCAATGACTGCCAGCATAATGACAAAATCAAAATGCTTATGAAATCAAAATAATGGAGCATGCTCTCAACACCTTATTTGACATACGCTTTATAGCCTGCATAAATAGATAGATCAATGTGATGCAATAATGAACCTCCAAAACAAACCTCAAAAAGAGCAGAGTAAAGAGCTCTTTTCTAATGCTAAGACTTATCGGCCAGTATTTCTGGCCTTGGAGAAAGAAAAATAAGGCAGTAATCCATGACTTCATCTTTGTTCTGATGCTAGCTACTTTCTTTTGCCTTCTGTACTTTACTTACTGATACCAACTCTATGTGCAAAATATTTGACATTCTTAACTCATTTTTAGCAAGTATGTACTTCATTTAATTCAAAAGGGCTCAAATAAAACTATGAAGTTTCATGATTGCCTGGAAGTCTCTGATCATACTTTGTGATTATCCCTTTTTGCTTGTTTGTTTGTTTGTTTTTTCCATGCAAATATATTTATTTATCTCATATAATGAATTTAAGAAAAACATTTATCCATGTACTTCAGCATCAGGCTAATTACTTTTCCTCCTCTTAATATTTTTTTCATACATAACAAATAAATCTCAGAATGGGAGACGTAAATAACTAGGTCAATAAAATGCACATTATCCCTACATTTGCTCACCACAAGCAAACACTGTCAGAGGTGCAGTGTGACTATCCCTTTCTGCATCTACTGTGACAGATTTGATCTCTTATACAGTGGACATTAACCTCTTTTGAATTTCTGACTCCTTGGAAATATAATTAAAGCTACCAGGCTGTCTCAGAACAATGAACATACGCTTATTCTCATACATTTTGGCAAGCAATTTCAGCAGGAGGTTCATGGACATGGCCTCTTCAACCACTTCCCCCAACCAAAACCAAAACTCAAACCAAAAACAAACTTACCATTGTATATACAAGATCCTCCTTAGACAGTAATTAAGTGTATGGTTGTTTCAAACATTGTTTCGTGGCATCCCTTGAAATATTAATGTGATCTCTAAATGCCCATATTCAACCATAGGCAACATGACTCTAAACTTCTGATTCCAAGAAACTGGATGAAGTGACTTTTCTGACTACTTGTCATAAAGCAAGTAACATCATTTTGCAGGGTGAGCAATGTTTCATGATAGGAGGCAAATGAGTAGAATAGGACTTTTCATGGCATCAAGCAACCAAAGGCAGATATTTTAAGTCTTTCTGATAGCATTAGAATCCGAGTTGAAGGAAGGAGGAGAAACAGGGCTTGCTGGTCAGGTAATAACCAATTCATTATCCAGGATGAGCTGATATTGAATATAAATGTCACCTTCACTCTTATACAGCTTTACTTAGTTCCTTCAATTATCATTTCTTTTTCCTAAGGCATAATTAATATAGGAAAATGCAGAGTGTAATATAATGAGCACCCATGTACCCACACCCATCATTTTATGCATTCTTTCAACAAATATTAAGTGCTCAGGATGTTACAGGCACTGCATTAGGTGCTGGGGAAACCACAGTGACTAAAACAGATAGTTCCTCCTTTCAAAGGAGTCACAGTTTCTGTAAACAAATCATGACTCAAGGTGACACCCTCTTCTAAGGTGTGTATAGGCACCATGTAAACAAAAAGAAGGAGGAGCTTGACCACCTGGGCTGATTAGGGAATGTCCCATGGTAGAGCCAACATCAGAAGGGTAGAGGTAGACCTGACACACAAGGTAAGAGAGACAGAAGGAATTGTGTATGCAAAGCTATGAAGGTGTGAGATGGTGTCACATATTGAGGGAACTGTTGGAAATTCATCAGTGCTGGGCTACAGGATACACATGGAGACAGACAATCAGAACAAGAACGTGAATGGCCTTAGAAGCCAGGTGTCTTTGTTTGCCTGAGCTACTATCACAAATACCACATAATGGTTTGGCTTAAACAACAAGAATTTGTCAGCTCACAGCTTTGAGGCTAGAAAAGCCCAAATCAAGATATTGGCAAGGCTTGCTTTCTCCCTGAAGACTAGCATTCTGGTACTGCTTACAGGCAATCCTTGGGATTCCTTTTGTAATTGGCCTTGCCTTTACATGCAAATGTCCTTTCCTTTCTCTTCTGGGTTTCTCTTGACTTTCTACTTCTCCCCATGGCCTGGTTTCTTCTCTTTATAAGGTCTCCGGTAATCAGATTATACCCTGCTTCAGTAGCCCACAGCTTAACTAAGAATATCTTCAATAGGTCCTATATACACCCACAGGAACACAGATTAAGATTAAGAACATGTTTTTTCTGGGGTATATAATTCAATCTACCACACCAGGTAAGGAGAATGGACCTCACCTTCTGGGTTTACAAAGCTATTAAAGGATATGAAACAGTGGAAGCATGGTAAACTTGTCAAAACATGGTAAAGTTTGAGTTTGGAAGCAACACAGAGAATGGCTTGAAGGATTGAAAAGAGAATGAGTAGGCAAACCTGTTGCAATGTTACACAGTACTGCCAGGGAGAAACCGTGAGGCCAGTACTAATACATTGCCATTATAAATGGAAAAGAGGGGGACAGATTGAAAAATAATTTAGGAAATAGAATCACTGGGATCTTGTGTGATTAGATATGAGGCATAAGAGGAAAGGGAGATTGAGCAAACTAACACAGGCCAGAATTCAGTTAGGTCAGAAAATGGAGATTTACAATTACGAGTTTGAAATGTTTGACTTAGAAACATTAGCAGAAGATTAGGAGAGGGAAGCCAGTAGGCAGTTGAAACTCAGTTCAGTTCTGAAACTCAAAAAAAGAAGTCAAAGATTTGTGAAGTAGATTTAAGTCAACAGCATCTAGGTAATAACTGAGGTGGAGTTTGTTGAATGAGAGGAGAAGTAGAGTGAGCACAGAAACCTTGGAAACATTTAGGGCTGGGAAAAGGAAGAGGACCTGTGCTGGATTGAATGTATTATGTCCCCCCAAATGCCATTATCTTTGATATAGTTTTGTGTGGGCAGGAAACGTATTGGTGTTGATTGGATTGGAGACTTTTGATTGGATGTTTCCGTGGAGATGTGATCACTCAACTGTGGGCGAGATCTTTCACTGGATAATTTCCATGGAGGTGTGGCCCTGCCCATTCAGCATGGGCCTTAATTAGTTTACTGTTAATTTACTGGAGCACTGTATAAGTTCAGACAGAAGAAGTGAGCTTGCTACAGCCAAGAGGGACACTTTGAAGAATGAACAGGAGTTGAGAGAGGATCTGCAACTTACAGAGACATTTTGGAGATGGCCTTTGAAAGCAGACTTTTGCTCCGGAGAAGCTAAGAAAGGACAAATGCCCCAAGAGCAACTGTGAGTGACATTTTGAAGAGGAGCTGCAGCCTAGAGAGGAACATCCTGGGAGAAAGTCATTTTGAAACCAGAACTTGGAGCAGACACCAGCCATGTGCCTTCCCAGCTAACAGAGGTTTTCCGGAAGCCATTGGCCATCCTCCAGTGAAGGTATCCGATTGTTGATGCATTACCTTGGACACTTTATGGCCTTAAGACTGTAACTTAGTAACCAAATAAACCCCCTTTTATAAAAGCCAATCCATCTCTGGTGTTTTGCATTCTGGCAGCATTACTAAACCGGAACAGGACCCCATTAAGGAGGCTAGGAAGGAATAAAGAGAAAGAGAGTCACAACAGAAAATATGGAAGCCAAGGGTGGAAAAAGTTTTAAGGAGAGGTTAACAGTGCTCAGGCTTTGCTTTAGTTTCCCAGGCTTCTCAAGCAAATACCATGAAATAAGTTGGATTAAACAATGGGAATTTATTCGCTCATGGTTTTGAGGCTAAATAAAGTCCAAATCAAGTCATCATCAAGGTGATGCTTTCTTCCCAAAGACCAGCATTCCGGAGCTGGCTGCCAGCAATCCTTGGCTCCCCTGTCACATGGCAAGGCGCATGGTGGCTTCTCCTAGTCTCTCCTGGGTTCCATCAATGTCCAGCCTCTTGCTTCCTGTGGCTTTCACTCTCTCTCTCTCTGTCTGAATTTCACTCCACTTCTAAAGGACTTTGGTAATAGAATTAAGAACCACACCTTAACTGAGGTAACCTCATCAAAAAATCCTACTTAAAATGGGTCCACATCCACAGGAATGGATTAAATTTAAGAACATGTTTTTCTGGGGTACATACAGTTTTAAGCCTCCACAGTCTTCTAGAAAGATAAGGATGAAAAATGCCCATTAATTATCTCAGTTAGTTAGAAAACTTTGCTAAAGGTTTAAAAGCATTGTGGGTAAGCTACATTAGCTGTGTACCTCATCCACAGGCTGCACCCCCTCACCCTGGAGCTCTGCTTTAAGAATCCATGTAATCAGTTGTTTGGGGCTAGGGCATAGGACCACCACATGGCACAACTCCACGGGGCACCATTTACATGACAGTCTTGGAGAAAGGCACCCCTGGAGTAGTGCAGGGCACAGCCTGTAGGGTTGCAAGCAGCAACTCTGACTGGACAACATACTGAGGATGGATCAATACCAAACCATGACCACTACCAGGAGCGTGATTCCTGTTACCACTGATGCTGATTAACATTTTCAGATGGGGGCAAAGGGAATTACAATGATAGTATTCCTGTGTAATCACACAATTAGCTCAAGTTTCTGACAATCATTCCGCAGGACCCACCTCCTCTTATTACAGTAAAATTCCTCCTCGGTGCGTACTGAGTTACATACATGACCAAATGTGTGGTGAACGCCAGAGAGTAGTCCACGTGCTTATGCCCTCTAGAGCACACCCAAACAGAAACAAGAAAGGCCAAGGCCGCTTTGTAATCTGGGCACTGCCACCTGGTCCACCCACCAGATTTCTGAATGTGGTCATTAGTAGGGTCAACCTGTTCCAGATATAAATCTAAAAAAATAACCTAAAGAGTTCTTTAACTCAAGGATTTTTAAAGAAAGATTCATTGTGAATTGCTGAACTTACTCTAACGAATGAGGATCAGGAATAATTTACCGGAGAGTTAGTTTTAACATAATTATAGCCAATAACAAATGATACTAATGTCATGAGTTCTAATATTGATTTCTAATTTCTCCTCACTAAGAGACTATTGAAAACCTTAACACATGACTATGAGAACAGTGTAGGGGTTAAGAACATAGGTTTTGCAATTAGGCTGCTTATGTTTGAATACAGTGTGTCAGCTCTGTGGCCTGGGGCATGTTACTTAAGCTCTCTAAGCATCAGTTTCCTCATCTTTAAAATGTGTTCCTTATTTGATGTGTTTTGTTGTTGTTAGGATTACAATAATGAACTGAAGTATATATATAGAACTCACACAGATTTTGACACGTAGAAAATGCACAAGTGTTAACTCTTAGAGCTATAGTCTAGTTCTGATTTTCTAATTTTCTTGCCTTACTAAAATTCTGCCAGTCTTTTTCCATGTGTCCTATATCATTGTTTTCCCACACCAGTCTGTGCTGAGATGTTCCTGTCTTGTATCAGGGCCTTTATTGCTATATGGAGAAAAATCTCTCTTTAAAAGCAAGCTTCTGTAGAAGCTTCTACACCCATTCAAAGTGCACTTTAAATGCAGTCTTTATTAATGGAAGGCCTAACGAAACTTTGCTTCCTTCCAAACTAAGCTGCAAAATACTTGCCATTAACTCTTATTACTGAAGAATACCGTTTGTTTATTTGTGTAGCATCCTGAGTTTTTCTCTAATCCAAACACTGGAAGTGCCGTGATCTGCACTTTGCCCATGCTGCAGCACAGGAAGAATGGTGTATTCCGGTAGTAGGAGCAACTTTTAGCTTGGATCTCAATTGAAAAGAGATCTCCCAGACCACTGTACTCTCAGGTGCCAAGATGCTTCCAGTATCACCAACAGGTATCATCTGATTTTTTTTTTTTTACATGTTTAACAAACAGTTCTTATTTATTGATGGTGAGAAAAATGAATAACAAAGCTTAGGGGGAAAGTACAGCAGGAAATATATTAGCAGGAGGCATGATTTGTTTCTTTGAAGGGGGCCTGTTTCTTTTTAAATTAAATTTTAAGTTTTATTGAGATATATTCACATACCATAGAATCACCTATGTATCAGCTAACAGTACCATCATATAGTTATGCATTCATCACCCCAATCTATTTTTGGGTATTATTTGGTTTAAACCAATTCAGGCATAACTTCATCTACCAAGCTGAGAATGTCTTCAAAATTACTCAGCCCCTGAAATCACGGATTTCCTTCTATTTGCTGCATAATCCTGCCAAGAGAAACCACGTGTCATTTTGTTATTCTGTCAGGCTGCTGCTGAGGATGCTAATAAACAAAAATCCCTGCTGTACGGGAAGCAATATATTTGGGAACTTGAATAACTGTTATCATGATTTAATTTAGAGGTTGTGGAAAAAGTGATGACTTAAATAGAGATAGGAAATGGCACAATAGTTAAGAGAATATGGTAAACATTACATCGATTCAATAGTGTTTGATGTAAAAGGGATCAAACAAAATGAAAGACCATAGAGTAAAGTTTGTATTTATTTATCTTATTTAAGAGGGATGCACTGTGTCTTTACAATGGTGCCAAGCATATGGGTGGGGTGTGGTAGGCAGAGTCATGGGCCCCCAAAGATGGGAACCTCTGAATATGTTAAATTACACGGTAAAGGGGACTTAGGGTTGCAGATAGAATCAGCTAACCTTAAGGTCGGGAGAGTGTCCTGGATTACCCGGGTGGGCCCAATGTAGTCACAAGGGCCCTTTAAATGTGGAAAAGGCGGCAGAAGAGGCAGCATCAGAATGACGCCATGTGAGAGAGACTTGATCAGCCCTTACAGCGTTGAAGATGGAGGGAGCCCAAAGCCAAGGAACCGGGTAGCCTATAATAGCTGGAAAAGGCCAGGAAATGGATTCTCCCTTAAAGCCTCCAGAAAGGGACACAGACCTGCCAACACTTTGGTTTTTAGCTCAGTGAGGCCCATTTCAGACCTCTAACTTTACAGAACTGAGATAATAATTTGTATTGTTTTAAATCACCATGTTTGCAGCAAATTGTTACAGAAGCAATTGAAAACTAATATGCCAACTAGCTAATCAATTTAGTCAACTGTCTGCCAGTATTATCTTGTTAAAGACAGAATAGATAAAACATGACCCTTGCCCTGGAGGACTAGCCTCCTAATGGGAGAGACAAACATAAAATAACTTATCAAAATTAAATGTTGTCAGTGATAAGTAGAAGTTCATATGCGTGTTGTCTGAGCAGAAAAAAAAAAGCGTAAAAGAAAAATGAGTAACTAAAAGGCACTCTCGAGCATGTCTTCTTTGTGAATTCTGTTGAGGTCCAAGGTGGTTTATATCAAGTTCTTAGAAACTGAATAATTATGAATTGCCTCTCAACCAGATGCTAGGATTTGGCTTCTAGTTCATCTCTTCTTGATTTATCTGAGGTGGGACAGGCTGCAATGTGTTCTTCTTCCCAGAAAAAGATTATTTATGTTCCCACTGACGAGCAACACAAAAGAAACAATATTCTGCCAGAATTCTTCTTGCAAAAGCAGTGTGCACTCCAAGTCATAAATGTGGCTCCCTTGCCTAGGGAAATAGGCATGGAAAAGCTATAGACTCTTCCTAAGAAGCCCATGGCCACCTGCTGAATATTACAGAAGAGTAGAATGAAATACATCACCAGGTTTCATTGTTGTGGTGGCTGGAGTATTCTAGCTCTTCCCTATACTTGAAGATGCTTTGGCCCCTTGCCGCATTAGGTATTGCCAGGTTGGATCATTGTTGAAGATTTCAAAGTTGTTGCCAAGGAAATTTACTCTGTACATTTTCACTTTTAAACAACCATGTTTTCAAATGTAAGTTTGAAAATATGAATGGAAATGGGAATGCTTTTGATCCTTTAGGATCCTTCCCCAGGACTCGTAAAGAATTGAACAGATCTATCTTGATCTGTTACTGATAATTCCAAATTCTGCTTGTGGCCCTCTTTTTGTACTCTCTTAATGCCCTCCACCAGCTCTCTAAAGATCTAGCTGACTAAATTTCCGGATATAATTGTACTATTCTAGAACATACTGTCTGAGAAATAGTGGCAAGCCACTTGGCAGAATAAATATGCGCTGCTCTTGAGTATTTCAGGGCCCTAACTGCACCCCAAGCACCCAGCTAATTAGAGGATCTGTCACCTAAGAATACTTCCAGATATCTTGTCCTGAATTTACCACAAATCTTCTTTGAGATTCCATTTAGTACTCATTGCTGAGAAAAAGCATACTGTAGAATCAATCAGGATCTTCAATGACACTTAGAACAAGGTTCAGTCTGAGTAGAGACTGAGAAGATCTGATAGGTTCAAGATTTCCCAAGCCCACTCATTTCTACAAGATCCCTGAGACTCACCATTCAGGCTAATGTATGCCCTTGCCATGAGAAAGAAGGGAATTCAAGTCGGTGCAACAGCCAAGACCGACACTTTGCCCTCCAGCAGCCCTCCTGATTTTGTAGGAAAGGCAGAGGTCAGTCTATTGTTCTGCCACTCAAACATTCCTGAAATGTTGTTTTACTCCTACAGCTATTCTCTTTCCAAGAGAGGTGCTTATTAACAGAAGTGCGGTTAGAAAGGGCACATCTCTTGTGATAGCACAACACCTGGTAATTGAAAAGAAGGAAAAACAGTGCCAATATCTAGGCAGAAATACTCCCAGGAGTTTAAAAGAAATTATGCAGCAAGATGCACGAATGTCTTTTTATGATGTGGAAAGGGGTGGAGGCCACACTAGAAGGCGGAAGTTCATACCTCTGCTAAAATATACCTAACCTTTCCTGTTTGTTGATTTAGTAGAAAAGCCAATCAACAAATAGTCTCTGAGAATCTAGAGGACTCCTAGTCCAAATAAGTCAATTCAGAATTTATTAAGTAACTATTAGGTGCTCACTACTAAAAGTCTACTCTAGTAACTAAAGTATCTCCACCAAGAGACATGGACTATGGAGTGAAAAACCTCAGCATTTCGAACTTCATATCTGATCTCTTCTTCTTAAAAATTATATATAGTAGATTTTGAAGAGAAAACAAAAGTATCATGGGGGATAAGATACATACCTAAAGACAACATAAAACATAATGAATTCAATAAGAAAATTACAGACAAAATGCTATGGGAGTTAGTGCTGGTTTGGATCTGTTATGTACCCCATAAAAGGCCATGTTCTTTTAATCCAATCTTGTGGGGGAAGACCTATTGTAGGTGGGACCTTCTGATTAGATTGTTTCCATGGAGATGTGACCCCACCCATTCCAGGTGGGTATGAATCCTTTACTGGAGTCCTTTAAGAGAGCTCACAGAGAAAGAGAGCTCAGAGAAGCTGAGACAGACATTTTGGAGAGAAGCTAAGATATGTAATACAGAGTTTGCCCTGGGAGAAGCAAGGAGGACCCAGAGGAGCTGAGAAAAGCTAACACAGAAGCCCAGAGACATTCTGGAGAAAACCGCTGAAACCAGAACCCAGGAGAAGAAGAACAGCAGACATCACCATGTGCCTTCTCATGTGACAGAGGAACCCCTGAGCCATCAGCCTTTCTTCAGAGAAGATATCATCCTTTTGATGCCTTCATTGAGACATTTTCATGGCCTCAGAACTGTAAATTTGTGAACTAATCAACTCCCATTGTAAAAGCCAATCCTGCCCCCGAGGGACATGCCTCCCAGGGGAAATAATCTCCCTGGTGATATGTGACATGACTCCCAGGAATGAGCCTAGCCCTGGCAGTAAGGGATTGAAAATGCCTGCTTGACCAAAAGGGTGAAAAAGAAAGGTAACAAGCTGAGGTTACAGTGGCTGAGAGATCCCAAATAGAGTCAAGAGGCTATCCTGGAGGTTTCTCTTTTGCAAGCTCCAGCTAGATATCCCAAATGGCTACAGCATGCCATGCCTTTACCAAAAGTAGTCCCCAAATACCTAGGTCCCTACCTGAGATTCTATAAAAGATTCACTCACTAAGTTTTATTTCTCAGAAACTTAAATCCACCAGAGTGTTCCAATGCCAGACAAGTCCTAAAACCCAGGGGCAACAGCCTCTAAAAACAACAATCAGATGCAGCCTCCTTCCTTATACTGTCAACATCTTCTTTCAATATGAACAAGTTAGGGTGCTCACTACCTAGACACCCCTGAGGATGGAAAAAGAGATAAAGAAGAGAAAAAGAGAGGAAGGGGTAGGAACAAACCAGATAAGATTTAACAAAGGTCTATGAATACTGAAACTTATATATTTAGATGCTGGGGTGTTGGAAAAGCTGGAAGGAGGTAAATGCCATGATAGAACTTGTAACCTATAACTTTATAACTTTCTTTGAAATTTGCTCTGTAGCTACTCATTGAATTGTGCTTTGAAAGTTTTCACCTTTTTGTATATACCCTATATTTCATAATAAAGAACTGAAACTGTGGAACTGTAACCCATAACAATTTTTGAAATTACCTATATAACTGCTTGTTGAGCTGTACATCAAAAGTTAACACCTTTCTGTATGTATATTTTACAATAATAGAAATAGCTGAAGTTGTGGAACTGTGACCCATGACGTTCTTTGAAATTTGCTCTCTAACTACTTGTTAAATCATACTTTGAAAGTTATCACTGTTATGTATATATGTTAAACTTCACAATAAAAAAAATGCATTTAAAAAAAAAGCCAATCCATTTCTGGTATATTGCATTTCAGGAACTTTAGCAAACCGAAACAGATTTTGGTACCAGAGAAGTGGGGTGCTGTTGAGTTTGCAAATACCAAACATGTTGGAACGGCTTTTTAAATGGATAAGTGGAAGATTCTGAAAGAACTGTGAAGGGCTTGATAGAAAAGTCCTACATCACTTGTAAATACTGTTGGTAGAATTATGGGTGCTCAAAGTACTTCCAGTGAGGCCTTAGACAGAAACTCTGAACACTTGGGTATAAAGAAACCAGAAACTGATATTTGGAAAATTCTAAAACTTTGGAAAGTGAGTCCCCAGAGAATGGTGCCCCACATGAGTATTTAACCAAATATGGAATAAATTAGCTATTGCAGAACAAGAGAGGATTGGAAATGCAGCTATCCAGAAAGGATATGTGGAAAGTTCTATCGTCTGATGGTTGGGACCCCTTTATGCTGCATGCCAAGCCAACAAGTTTTTTGTGGGATCTGTATAAACAGAACCACTGCCAGTCTGGACTAAAAGGGACAGAAAAGGAGAGATTGAAGGAAGAACAACTTCAAAGACAGAACCATGTAAGCCAAGGTCTGGAGCCAAGAAATCCTGGGTGAGGAGAGGTGTTCAACACATGCAAGTGGAAATGGTGAATTTAACCCAGAGGCAGAGAGCAGGCCTTCTGCCGTGATGTTCAGGAAGAATGCTGCTGCCCCAGGCCTCAGAGAGGGTGGAGCACATTCCCTGGGGATTGGGGAGAGCCTGCCCACCACCCAGCTGTTCTAAAGGGATTGAGAGTGCCCCAGAGATGGAAGAGAGTCTGGGTGCCACCCAGATGGTTGAGGAGGGTGGGACTGAGAACAAAGTGGTCTCCCCAGTACTTAGATATGTTGGAGCAATCACTCCAGCATTTAGAGAAAACAAGGCTGCCGCATAAGCCTTTAGAAAGGGTGGGCTGCTGCTGTCTCAAGCCCCGAGGATAAAATGTCTTTCTGTAGATGACTCTCAGACTTTGAAATCTAATGGAGTTTGTCCTGCAACAGGTTTTGGGAACTGTTTGGGTCCCATGACAACTGTTTTCCTTCCAGTCTCTCCCTATGGCAATAAGAACATTTATCCTATGACTGTCCCGTCTTTGCCTATTGGAAGCAGATAACTTGTTCTAAGTTTCACAGGTCCACAGAGTAAGAGAATTTTGCCTTAGAGCAAACCACGCCTGTAACTGATTTTGATAAGACTTTGTACATATCTATTGTTACTGAAATGATTTAAGCTTTTGTGATATTGTGATGGAATGAATGTATTTTGCATATGGAAAGAACATGTCTTTTGGAGAGTCCAGAGGGTGGAGTGTGCTAGTTTGGATCTGTTATGTACCCCATAAAAGGCCATGCTCTTTTAATCCAATCTTGTGGGGCAGACCTATTGTGGGTAGGAACTTTTGATTAGATTGTTTCCATGGAGACGTGACCCAGCCCACTCAAGGTTGATCTTAATCCTTTACTGGAGTCCTTTAAGGGAGCTCATGGAGAGAGAGAGAATGCTCAGAGAAACTAAGATACGTAATCCAGAGCTTGCCCCCTGGAGAAGCAAAGAGGACCCAAGAGATTCTAAGAAAGATGTGTAGACAGAAATGGCCCTGGAGAAACAAACAGAGGGCTGAGAGAAGCTAAGAGAGACAGAGGCCCAGAGACATTTTGGAAACAGCCGCCGAAACCAGAACCCAGGAGAAGAAGGACCAGTAGACATCACTATGTGCCTTCTGACATAAAAGGAACACCAGATGCCATCAGCCTTTCTTCAGAGAAGGTATCATCCTGTTAATGCCTTAATTGGGACATCTGCATGGCCTAAGAACTGTAAATTTGTGAACTAATGAACCCCCATTGTAAAAGCCAACCCATTTCTGGTATATTGCATTTTGGCAGCTTTAGCAAATCAAAACAGAACTCAACAGTAGAGAAGGCTCAAGTTGAGAAGGTCAGAAATTCCACAAGATTATTCCTAGCAGTGCTGTAATGCAGTGTTTTTCAGGTTTGTCAGCAAATAATAATCTTTATTAAAAATATGTTTAATCCTGATGCCTAGGCCACACCTCAGCACAGTTGAATTAGCTTTTCCAGGAATGGAAACTGTGCACAATTTTTTGTTTTTGTAATTCCTCAGAGGGGTTCAACATGCTGGCAAGGTTGAAAAATTACTGTTGTGATGAGTTTTAGTACCCACAGAGAATAGGAATTTCAGGGATATTGTATCCATCTTTATGGCACATCACTTACACAAGAAGACCTTCAATAGTCCTTCTAATTCTTTTAAATTGAGATTCATATTCCATTCCTTCCTTTCCATCATCCTCTACATCTAACCTTATCAATTATGAGCCTCTTAATTAGGTATAAAATATCCCTTCCCGTGCATCTCTTTCATCATGTCAGGATAGACCTGTGCTATCCCGTACTGATACCACTAGTCACAAGTGGCTGTTGAGCACTTCATACGTGGTGAGTCCTAATTGAAGCATATTTTAAGTGTAAAAAACACATTGTATTTTGAAAAGTAGTATAAAAACTTATGTAAAATTCATTATTTTTATACTGATTGCATGTCAAAATATAATATTTTAGTTATGTTGGGTTAGGTAAAATATATTATTAAAATTAATTTATACCTGTGTCTTTTACTTTTTTTAATGTGGCTACTAGGTAATTTTAAGTTACACGCATAACTTTCATTATATTTCTATTGGCAACACTTGTATAAACACTCGTTCTTTCTGACCAGGAGTATTACAACATTCTTCTAATTGGGTTTCTGCTTCCATTCTCAATCCCATCCCCACTCTCCATCTCCAGCCCAAATCCATTCAAGACAAAACTGATCACCTAATTTCCTCACCTAAATTCCCTGTGTTACTGCCATCACCTTCAAGTTAAAGTTAAACTCTTGAGTTTAATGTTCAAGAGTGTCATGACTTGGCCCCATGTGTACCTGTTTAAGCCTCATGTGTTGGCTCTCCTTTCTGGGTACACTCTGTTCTAGTGCAGTGAACTACTTTCACTTCCCCAACATGCCACACCATTTATAGCTGCCATGAAGCTGACAACCTGTTTCCTCTGCTTGGAATTTACAGAGGAAATTCCCCAGTTGTCAGTAAGAATTCTAACTAATCTTTCAATAATTCATCTTCCCTGGCCATGCTAGGCAGAGTATATCATTCTCCCTTCCTTGCACCCTCAGAAGCTTGGTACTTTGTATATACCTTCCTTGCATTTATCAGAAAATAATATTACAATTATTTGTTTATGTTTCATCTTCCCTGCTCCATATTTTTGCTCCTTAAAGGCGGGGGAAAAAGCTGCTCCATGGCACTAGGCTTTGTACTTTTTGGCAGTCAAAAAATATTGATTAAATGAACAAGTGAGTAAATGAATGAATGAATATACAACTCCAAAGTCTGAGCATGTTAAGAATTGACTTACATTGATATTCTATATTTTTGCCAAAATTAATCACTTGCTATTGTGCTGGGTATCACTTAGGGATAAATGGTAAGCAATTCCATTGAATGTCTTTTACACAATTTTCCTTTGCCACTCTAATGCCCCTACCACAAGTATCATTTACTCATCCATCACCAGCAGGCTCTGACAGGTTAAAAGGCAAAAGCCACAGATGTTTTTCCTCACCAAGAAGAGCTCCCCTGCCCTGCCTCCATGTCCTGGCAGACTTTGGGAGCATAAACTTTGGCAAATGAGTCTGTGGCCTGCTCACTTGCTGGGCCAGGGCAGGAAGCTAAGTGTGCTGGCCCAGGGGGAGGGTGACTCTATACAGTGAGAAGAAAGCCAGAGAGCCTAGTAGCTCTGTCACAGATTAAGGGGAAAAGGGGTTTAGGTTCCATAGAAGAAGCTGTTCTCTTTTAATCCAGAAATCATCCCAGAAATCACATTCTAAACTTGATTAAAGTAGCTTTACCATTAGATCCAACCTTAGGCACAGCAGGATATGGTCAACTCCCCACCCCATTTCTCATATACTCAGTAGACAAAGTTTCTCATTATGCAATATAAATACTTCATAATCAACAAACTAATGGTGAATAAATTTTGTCAAAGAATAACCAGTGATAACACAGGATGCCCCCGAAGGGAGAAGGGTGAGGACACCAGTGAGGGAGAAAAGAGGCCAGAAAAGGGAGGTTGGTGATATTAAGGACAAATTGAAAACTTTTTGTGAATAACTCAAGCCCTTGTCTTTTTCTACTTCGTCTCTCCTGCTTTCCTTTGACTATTTAACTTCTTACTATTTCTATCAAGAAATTACTCAATAATTTTGGCAGAGAATAAAAATATATTTGCAAAGACCCCTTGAGGGACTGGGAAAAAAATGTGGAAATATTAAAATTCCCCACCTGGGGAATTCCTGATATTCTCACAAGCACTGGGGACCATAAGTTTAGTATGCTGAGCCCTCGATCTTGGGACTTGCCCTTACGAAGCCTGTTCCTGAAAAGGAGAGGCTAAGCCTACTTATAATTGTGCCTAAGAGTCACCCCCAGAGAACCTCTTTTGTTGTTCAGATGTGGCCTCTCTCTCTAAGCCAACTCGGCAGGTAAACCTACTGCCCTCCCCCCTACATGGGACATGACTCCCAGGGTGTAAATCTCCCTGGAAACATGGGACACAATTCCCAGGGATGAGCCTAGACCCAGCATCATGGGATTAAGAAAGCCTTCTTGACAAAAAGGGGGAAGAGAAATGAAACAAAATTAAGTTTCAGTGGTTGAGAGATTTCAAATGGAGTTGAGAGGTCACTCTGGTGGACATTCTTATGCACTATATAGATAACACTTTTTAGGTTTTAATGTATTGGAATAGCAAACTCCAACCCAGTAGCCTTGACTCTTGAAGACGATTGTATAACAATGTAGCTTACAAGGGATAACAGTGTGATTGTGAAAACCTTGTGGATCATACTCTCTTTATCCAGTGTATGGATGAATGAATAGAAAAATAGGGACAAAAATTGAATGAAAATTAGGGTGGGATGGGGGGTAAGATTTGGGTGTTCTTTTTTACTTTTATTTTTAATACCTATTTTTATTCTTTCTGGTGTAAGGAAAATGTTCAAAAATAGATTGGGGTGATGAACGCACAACTGTATGATGGTTGTGCCGGTTTTAATGTATTGTGTCCTCCAGAAAAAGCCATGTTTTTTGATGCAATCTTGTGGGGCAGACAAAATAGTGGGGATTAAGTTGGAACGTTTGGATTAGGTTGTTTGCATGGAAATGTGCCCCACCCAACTGTAGGTGATAACACTGATGAGATAATTTCCATGGAGGCATGGCACCACCCATTCAGGGTGGGCCTTGATCAGTGGAGCCATATAAATGATCTGGCAAACAGAAGGAACTCAGTGCAGCTGTGAGTGATGTTCTGAAGAGGAGCAAGCTTGCTAGAGAGAAATGTCCTGGGAGAAAGTCATTTTGAAACCAGAAGTTTGGAGCAGACGCCAGCCACGTGCCTTCCCAGCTAACAGAGGTTTTCCGGACGCCATTGGCCATCCTCCAGTGAAGGTACCCGATTACTGATGTGTTACCTTGGACACTTTAGGGCCTTAAGACTGTAACTGTGTAGCCAAATAAACCCCCTTTTTATAAAAGCCAGTCCATCTCTGGTGTTTTGCATTCTGCAGCATTAGCAAACTAGAACAATGGTACTGTGAACAGTTGATTATACAGCACGTATGATTGTATGATATGTGACTTTATCTCAATAAAACTGAATTAAAAAAAAAAAAAAAGTAAGCCCTTCACCTTGCCCAAGGTGTCTCTGTTAATATACCAGTCATGAGAGTTCGGAAATTTTGGTTAATATGGAAAACAGGGGAGTATTCCTTCATTTGGAAGGAACCAGAATCAACTTAATAAAACCTTCTACTCACAGCAGAAATCCCCTCCAGGCAGCCATCTAGCCTTGACTTGGATCAATTTCATAAAATACATAAAATAAAAGTGGAGCGGCTGTAGAGATTATTTAGTCCAGTTGCCGCATTTTACAACTGAGACAACTGGGGCCAAATTATAGCAAAAGACAGAAGGAGAATAAACAACCTAAATGATCATCAACAGGGAGAATAAATAAGTTTTTGTTTACATTATAAACCAATGAAACAGATAAATGTGTTGCCATAAATACATCTCAAATGCATAACGTTGAGGAAAAAAGTTGGAGAAGGAAATGCACAATATAATAGATGCTGTTTATATTACTTTTAAAACATGGAAAACAATACTGTACATTGCTTATGAATCTTCAGAAAAGCAGCAAGGGCAGAAGGACAAGGAGGGCAGTGACAAAGTGAGGCCCCCGGTGACCCTCCTCTCAGGGAGGAAGGAAAGGAACGCAAGTGGGGAGGGGGACACAAAGAGCTTCAATTTTCTTGGTTGTATTTTTGTCCTTAAGATGGATTGTGAGTACATGGGTGTTTATTATATTTTTAAATGCTCAATATTATTTTTTTAAATGAAAAGGAAAATAAATAAATTGAAGCCCTCAGAGATTAGATGAATTGCCTTAGGTCACATTGCCAGAGAGTGTTGCAAAACGTTTTTTTCTCCTTTCCTGGCTCCATCACAAGATTTTATCTATCTCACATTATACTAAGAGTCCTGTATTTTAGAAAAATCTTAATAGTTTCTCTTTCACAATCTCAGAGAGTTAACTGTGGAATGAGTAGCATGAGAATCAGCACCAGGGACTAAATTCTTTGTCCAGATGGTGCTGAACCTATGGTGGTCAATATCTGGCACTTACTGTACCTGCTTGCAGGGAGAGAAGCACAGGGCACTAATAAAGCCAACAAATTCTTTTTTCATGGTCTCTTTCTTGAATTCCATATCAAGAACTCACCAAAACACCACAAACCTTAATTGTTTCTGCAAATTTTTTGTTTTACATTTTCCCAGAATTTCTATTTGAAAATATGATTGTTTGTAGTGTGTGTGTGTGCACGTGCGCACCTGGGAAGCAGTGAGAGGTAGGGCACAAGTTACCTTCGTGCTTTGTTTAACAGCAGAATCAATCTTCCAAGTTGATGAGGCTGTTCTCGCCTGGCTGGCATCCCTACAGTGGGGCTGTGGAGAGAAAGGGAGAGGCGCCTTAGTGTCCTTCTCATCACACTCACAAGCTTCACTGCAGTGAGCTGCTTGGGCAGTGGCCTGTGTCCTTGTTTGCAGCATTGACAGGGTTATTTATACTTGGAGCCCCCCTGCAAGTCTGCAGTGGGATGCAAACTTGAAAAACTTCCTGAGAGAAACTAGTTCGAATTTAACCCTGGAGAGGCAGTCCTGAACAAGCTGCTCACGTTAACGTGGAGTGAGAAGGAGCCATGATTTCCCCATTTCCCACCAAAACCACGGGCACATTAAAGCACCTTTTGAAATATGAAATACATGTTACAGAAGGACAAGGGTCTGCCCTGGGAGAAATGTGGGTTATGGATCTAGGGAGGTTTAGAGAAACACACAGTGCCAAATGCCTCTTTCCCTAAAGTGGACATAAAGTCCCCAAATCCTGCTTATTTCACCAACCCTAAAAAGGCAAAGGTTTTCATTATAGTGGGGTCCCATCCAAGAAACCGCCTTATTGCCTTATAGGCGCAACATATAATAGGGCATCACTACAAAATGCTGAAGCGCTTTTCACTCTTTTTAAAATCCCGGGTTGAATTTCTCTTAAGCATTGCCTTTCTTCTGTTCATTAACTAATTTACCATCAAATGTAATTGGAACCTCAAGTTCTGTTTCCACAGGGTAAACATTATACACAGGCTCATGCTCCAAGAGCTGGACTAGAAGTCACTAAAAGCCCGATTTCAGTACCAAGCTCTATTGTCAACTTTCCAAATGCTGACATCGCTGGTTTATCGGCTCAACTCCTCTCAGCCACTTGTTCACTGGCAGGGATGATTCTTGGCTTTGACGAACTTGAGTTGAGAATTCTCACTGAAAATAACCATAATCCATTCATTTAACAAACTGTAATGGTTTACCTCCTGTATTCCAGGCTCTATGTTAAGTACTAGGCATACGAGGAGGCATTTAGAAAACTGTGAACTTGAAGAGTTCGCTGTTTAATAGATAATTTTATAATAGTACTGCGTTTTTTTCTGAGTGTGAAATATATACATTTATTATGGAAATACTTAAAAGAATTAAGAAAACAAAAATCATTCATGATGTCAGTACTCAAAAACTATTGTTAAAATTTTGCTTTATATGTTACTCACCATTTCCTTGGGCAATTCTAATAATTTCTTTTCTTTGTTAACTAGTTGCCATTCTGCTAAGCAGAGTTCCCTATGGTTTTCAGCATTGGGTTCAACTATGTTAATACAATAGTGTCAGTGGTTCGTCTCTTGGTCATGGGCCTTACCCTCTAGTTTGTTTGTGTAGTTTATTTTTAACTATACAGAGGCTGTGAGTGAGAATTTATCAACTATGATATATTCACAATATCTTAACATATATCAGACTTTACATGTGTTCCTTCTAATAGGTTTGACACCCTAGAGATGATCAGTTGAGGAACATTCATGAGATTCTGGCCAATACAACTAGAGACAAAAAAAATCAATCTTCAATCATGAAATAAATTTTACAGTGTCACTATTTGTCAACATAAGTCTGTGGTTTCAAATACTGGGTGGGAGGAATGGAGCATTTTCTTTCCCTGGAGGAACAGTGCAATGAGGTTGGAGATCTAGGCAGGAGATATGCCCTCTTTTCAGGAGATTGAGTTTTTCTTTTACCAGGAAGAATGTTCATTATTTGGTGAGAGAAATTTACATCTTAAGTATTAAAAATATTTTATATGTTACTAAATTTTGACATTTACCTTGTCAAACTCATCTGAGTATTTCCTTGTCAAGAAACTCTAAAGAATTTAGGACCAATTATGATAATAAGCTATTTTATAATAGTACTAATGGGCCTAACCTCCTTAAAGTTTGTTTCTTACTTCTACCTAATCAGTTACGTAGTTTAAAAAAAAACAAAACAAAACACCAGGAACTGGTGACCACGATGCTACCTCTTTTTGGCAATAATGAACTAACTAGACTTATAATCACCTCCCTTTTGGGACATGGTTATCCCATGAAACAAAAGCTGTTTCTACCTTATTTTGTATATTGCTATCAGATCTCAATTTATAATCCAGTGTCAACATTCAAATCATTAAGCAACACTCACAACTCCAGCCATGGAGAAACATCACCCACATGCCCAGGGCAACTAATAATTATGCCTGGCAAGTTCCAAGAAACACTGATATTACTGAACCAGTGGTCACTGGTATTATAGCCAGTGTTTCTTCCAGAGAGAAAATGGACTGATAGAATATTAGCACTTTTTATCAAAGTCACAGTAAAACAATCAACAATAAGAATAATCCCAAGATGGAAGTTCTCTAAGTTATTCACGAGTGCCTAAATGTTCATGTTATATGTTTAGGCACTGAAGGTAAATCTAGTTAAGTCAACCTACGACTTGTAAGTAAAATTATCCACTTGAGGATTACTGTGAGGCCTTTCTTCTGCTAGCACTAGCCCTTGTTTCCAGAAGAACAGAGACTCTTTAAACAAGTTTCCCCCAACTCTTGTAAACGTCCTGTCTGACTCTTTCCTAAGATCCACAAAGGCATTTTCCTCCCTTGGATATTTTCCTCCCACTCATCCTAAAAATGGCAGGAATTCATATTCATCAAGAGTCCTGGTGATTTAAGCCCCGTATTGCCTTTGTTCAATCTGTGCTAAAAGGAATCACAGTGCTAGAGATATGGATATATTAATTTCCAGGAGACTTACATAACAGATTGAATTTCTCTTCTTTAAGGTTTGGCTTGCATCTAATCATTAGCTAACTGACTATCCAGTATCACTTAAACAAAGGAGTCCTATTTCAAAAGGGTAAATTCTATTCAAATCGTTCATGATCTTCAACCTGTAAGTGCCCGAAAGCATCTACTTATAGTCCGTATTATTTTATGTAAATATTAAAATCAATATGTCTACAGTGCTTCAGAATTACTAAACAGGGATTTTTACATGTACTATTTCATTTGCTCTTCACTAGTGAGGACTACGAGGCAGGCATTAATATTATTGTCATTTTTATCGCTATTATTGCTCCTCAATGAGTGAGCCAGTGAGCATTTTAATATATTTTTACTCTGCCTGCCTCGTGAAGTAGGGAAATCCCTGTCCCTGGAAGTTTCCATCTTTCAGCATTTCTCAGGCACTAAACAAGAAACCTGTGTTGGGTGTGAGATTGGACTAGATCAGTGGTTCTCAAATGTGGTCCATGGTCCCTTGTCCAGCATTAACAGCATCACCTTGTAAACTTACTAAAAATGAAAATTCTTAGACCCTATCCCAGGCCTACTATTTCACTTGCAAAATGAGAATTAAGAATAAGTCTCTGGAAGTAACTACCCTAAACTTTTCTTGACCTATGACTGTCCACTAACTATCCACTCAGCAAACCCTAGTCTACATTATGGAGGACTTCACCCTTCTGTCATCCCTGGAGCATATGTTGATTCCTAATGCCAATCTGCTAAACATCTGGCCAGCTCCAAACTCTTCATGACACTGATTTCCTCCTATCAGGTAAAATCTGCCACACCTATCTTTCATTTCTTTATTTTCTTCATCACCATTTTCTATTCATGTTCCTGAAAATCCAAAAGAAAAGTGGAAAGCCAGTAAAGAGCATTAGCAATGCCCCATCCCAAAGGCCTTTACTATAAAGATAGTTAGATAGTAGCACAACTTACCAAGTTAAGCTGTAATGCCTTCTTCTTGGGGTTGTAAACATCTCTTCCCAGAAATAAAGGGGTAGATTAAAGGAGTCTTTAGAGGTCACTTCTGCTACAGTGAGTTTATGAAATAGCCATAAATAATTGCCTAAGACTTCATCTTCCTGTAGTTAAATTTGAGCATGAAGCCAGTAGCAGGATCATAACTCTGTATGGTAGGTACTGTTTTAACCCCATTTTACAAATGAGAAAATTGAAGCATAGAACACTTCAGTAACTTGCCTAAGATCACACAGCTGGTAAGAAGCAGAGCTGGAATTCAAACCCAATCAATCTGATTCTAATGTTGTCTTCAATAAAGATATCTTGGAAACAAATTTTGAAGAGAGATTAGACGGAGACCACAGTTATGTTTAGCATTCTTAGTCTGTCACATTGCTGAACTAGAGAGGTCATGCTCTGCCGGGTTAATAATAGAGTGTGGGGAAGCATGGCTGAATGCCCTAATGAATTGAGAGTATCCACCAGCACAGAAACGTATCTTCTGATCAAATAATGCCCCCTCATACTAATAGCATACTTACTGTGATCTCTGCTCAAACTCCCACTCCTCTGGGTGAAAATCAGTGTATGAGAATGAGAAAATGTTCAATGGAGTCAAAGAAAGAGCATTGCTTGGGTTATATAAAGTCATTACAGACAGATCTACTTTCATGAGCAGGCTTTAAGGACAAGTGAAGAAGACGTGCACGTGTTTAAATGGAACAAAAGTAACAAAGGGAAGGGTAGAACTTCAGTGAGCTCACGGTGATGTTAGAAATCCTTAAAGATCTGGGAAATAAGGCAACTGCAGTGTGTGGAAAGCAATCAAGAACCATTTCTCCCCAAAGTCCCATAGAAATACTAAAAGCTCAATTAATTAATGATAAAGAATCCTTAATTTAAAGCTCACTAATCTGACACCTGTAATAATTCAGATTTTACCTTTCAGCCTTCCTGAATCCGAATCCCCTCTTCTCTTGGTTCAGTACCATGACTCAAAGAATGGTGTTCAATGCTCCATGAAAGCCAAGGGTGCTGGACATTGAGAATAGAGAGTCCAAAGATGTCAGAGGAGCAATCTGCCTTACTGCTTGGTATTCTGATACCTGGCTAGCTTCTTTTTTTTTTTTTTTTTTTGATGCAACTTCACTAGATATATTCACATACCATATAATCATTTAAAGTATACAATCAATTGTTCACAGTATCATCACATAGTTGTGCATTCTTTACCACATTTAATTTTTGAACATTCTCATTACTCCAAAAAAATAAAAATAAGAATCAAAATAAAAATAAAAGTAAAAAAGAACATCCAAAACATCCAATACCCTCCATTCCCCCCTATTATTCATTTACTTTTTGTCCCTATTTTTCTACTCATCTGTCCACACACTGGACAGATGAGTGGGAGCCACAATGTTTTCACAATCACAGGGTCACACTGTCTCAAGCTATATAGTTATACAGTCATCATCAAGAATCAATGCTACCAGGGGTGAGATAAGATGGTGGTGTTGAGAGGAGTGGAAGACTGTTAGTCCCCCCCATGGAACAATTCATAAATGACCAAAAAACTAGTAAATAACCTGGAATAACTGCGGGGAGACAAACATGACTGTCCACTCATCATCCACTAACCTGAATTGGGAGGAATGCCCAAGATCGCAGCATAAAATCTGTAAGTAAAACTGCGGACCCATGCTGAGAGTGGAGAGCCGAGAGCCCCTCCCTCATGGAAGCCTCGCTAGAGATCAACACTCTCTCAGCCCAGCTCCAACTGGGGTTTTAATGTTAACTGCTTGATACAGACAGTGAATCCTCAACAAGCAGACAGAGGCTTTGGTGACAACTGACCTTGGGAGGGTTGGGGGACATATCTGTCTCAAGACGGGGAGCCCAGAGGATCAGGTGCTATCTCTGGCTGACAGGTGACCTTGGGAGCTTTTCTGTCCCTTTTTCTCTCTGTGGAGAAAATGTCAGCCATTTTCAGCCTGCAGCGCTTTGCAGGAAAGACAGCCTCAGCCATTTTAAAATCAAAACACTTTGATCAGCAGAGTCAGAGAAACAAAGAACTTATTGATATGTAGATGACCTCTCTGGAGGGGTGTAGCTTCCCAAGAGGAAAGGGAGGGGCCCAGCTCTACTGCCCGCCTTTCCAGAACCAGACCCCAAAGCCTGGGGGAGGAGAGCCACAGGCCACATCCTCTTACACCAGCCGGTGACAGGCTGACAGGTGCACCTGCCAGGCAGAAAAGCATGGGTGTATCAATCCTCTAAGAAAAACCATCAGGGGAACCAGATACTGAATATTTCCTCCTTCTGTGACCTGAGCCTGTTCTCATCTGGGAAAACCTGATTGGGGTGGCCTAGGAGGTCAGATGCCTAGACAACAGAAAGCTACAACCTACACTAAGAAAAACGAAGCTATGGCCCAGTCAAAGGAATAAATGTACACTTCAACTGAGATACAGGAATTTAAACAACTAATGATAAATCAATTCAAAAAGTTTAGAGAATCTTTCACAAAACAGATAGAGGCTGTAAAGAAAACACTGGGCACACATAAGGCAGAAATCGAAAGTTCAAAAAAACAACTAGTAGAATCTATGGAAATGAAAGGCACAACACAAGAGACAAAAGACACAATGGAAACATACAACAGCAGATCTCAAGAGGCAGAAGAAAACACTCAAGAACTGGAGAACAAAACACCTGAAAGCCTACACGCAAAGGAGCAGATGGAGAAAAGAATGAAAAAATATGAGCAACGTCTCTGGGAACTTAAAGATGAAACAAAGTACAAGAATGTACATATAATTGGTGTCCCAGAAGGAGAAGAGAAGGGAAAAGGAGCAGAGGCAATAATAGAGGAAATAATCAATAAAAATTTCCCATCTCTTATGAAAGACATAAAATTACAGATCCAAGAAGCACAGCTTACTCCAAACAGAATAGATCTGAATAGGCCTACGCCAAGGTACTTAATAATCAGATTATCAAATGTCAAAGACAAAGAGAGAATCCTGAAAACAGCAAGAGAAAAGCAATCCATCACACACAAAGGAAGCTTAATAAGACTATGTGTGGATCTTTCAGCAGAAACCATGGAGGCAAGAAGGAAATGGTGTGATATATTTAAGATACTGAAAGAGAAAAACCACCAACCAAGAATCCTATATCCAGCAAAGCTGTCCTTCAAATATGAGGGAGAGCTCAAAATATTTTCTGACAAACAGACAATGAGAAACTTTGTGAACAAGACACCTGCCCTACAGGAAATACTAAAGGGAGCACTACAGAGTGATAGGAGAAGACAGGAGTTCGTGGTTTGGAACACAATTTTGGGAGATGGTAGCACAGCAATGTAAGTACACTGAACAAAGGTAACTATGAATACGGTTGAGAGAGGAAGGTGGGGAGCATGTGAGACACCACAAGAAAGGAGGAAAGATAAAGACTGGGACTGTGTAACTTGGTGAAATCTAGAGTATTCAACAATTGTGATAAAATGTACAAATATGTTGTTTTACGAGGGAGAACAAGCAAATGTCAACCTTGCAAGGTGTTAAAAATGGGGAAGCATTGGGGGAGGGATGCAATCAGCATAAACTAGAGACTGTAACTAATACAATCATTGTATTATGCTTCCTTTAATGTAACAAAGGTGATATACCAAGGTGAATGCAGATAAGAGGGGGGGATAGGGGAGGCATGTGAGACACTTGACGGTGGTGTTGTCTGACTCTTTACTCTACTTTGATTTAAGGTTATTTTTCCTTTTGCTACTTCCTAGCTGTCATTTTTTTTTCTTTTTCTTTTGCCTCTCTACCTTCTTTGACTCTCCCTTCTGCCTTGTGGAAGAAATGTAGATGCCCTTATATAGATAGTGGTGAAGGTGGTGAACACATAAAGACGTGACCATATGGAGAACTATTGATTGTTTACTTGGGATGGAATGTATGGGGTGTGAACAAAACCATCTTAAAAAAAAAAATGGGTTGATGACAAAGCCTCAAGGGCAATATACTGAGTGAAATAAGCCAGACACATAAGGACAAATATTGCAGGGTCTCACTGATAAGAACTAATTATAATATGTAAACTCATAGACATGAAATATAAGGTACCAAGATGTAGGATGAGGCTTAAGAATGGGGAGTGGTTGCTTAGTATGAGCAGAATGTTCAACTAGGATGAACTTAGATGTTTGGAAACGAACAGAGGTGTCAGTAGCAAGATGTGAGAATAACTAACAGGGCCGAATGGCATGTGAATGAGGTGGAAAGGGGAAGCTCAGAGTCATATATGTCACCAGAAGGAAAGTTGGAGGTCAAAAGATGGGAATGTATAAAACTGAATCCTATGGTGGGCAATGTCCATGATTAACTGTACAAATATTAGAAAACTCTTCCACGAACCAGAACAAATGTATGACAATACAACTAGAAGTTAATAATAGAGGGGCATATAGGGAAGAAATATATACCTATTGCAAACTATATACTACAGTTTGTAGTATTTCAACATTCTTTCATAAACAGAAATAAAAGTACTTTACCAACACTATGAGTCAACAACTGAGGAGGTTGGTTAGGGATATGGGAGGATTCGAATTTCCTTTTCTTTTTTTTTTTTTTCTTTTTACATCTTTCACTTTTATTTCTTGTCTGGAGTAATGAAAAGTTTCTAAAAATTGAACAAAAATTAAGTGTGGTTATGGATGCACAGCTGTATGAGGGTACCAGGGGCAACTGATTGTACACTTTGGATCTTTGGATAATTGTATGGTATCTGAACAATCCCAATAAAAATTAAAAAAAAAAAAAAAGGAATCAATGCTACCAGATTGGAGTTCAACAGTTTCAGGTATTTCCTTCTAGCCATTTGAATACACTGAAAACTAAAATGGGATATTTATGTAGTGCATAAGAATAACCTCCAGACTCCATTTGAGATTTCTCAGCCACTGAAACTTTATTTTGTTTCATTTCTCTTCCCCTTTTTGGTCAATAAGGCTTTCTCAATCCCATGATGTCGGGTCCAGGCTCATCACTAGGAGTCATCTCCATCATTGCCAGGGAGATTTACACCCCAGGAGTCATGTCCCATATAGCGGGGAGCCTAGCCAGCTTCTTGATATATGTTCATGGTCAGCTAGATAGTCGCTGTGACTTTTATTTATTTTTTTTTCCAGAGTTAATTCAATCCCTATATTTATCAGCTATGTAATCAGATACTCTTAGCCCGTTTCCATCTTTAAATTTCAGCACTTTTGTTGAAGTTCATTTTTCTTAATGTTTCAATGAAAAAGAAAAAGATAATACAAACCAAAAGCAGATCTCTTCTGTCCTAGCTAGCAACAGAGAACAGAGGCTCCAGAAGTCCATTTGCAGCCCCTCTTGGATGATCTCTGTCTGACTTGAGTTGTCTTTGCAAGTAAACATGTCAGGTCAAGTGAAAGGGTGATGGAAACAGACATTTTAAGAGCACAGGGAAGATGAATGTAGCAGGGCAGTGACTGTAAACAACAGACATCGCTGAGTTCTTCAGATTCCTTCCTGTGAGCCAAAAACCCCAGTCAACCATTCTCAGTAGATTTTAGAACTGCAGGTTAGTTTAAGGACACTCAGATGCAAGTAAACACGTGGAAAAGAGAAGCAGGAGAGTTTAGATCATGTCTGATGATCTACTGTCTCAACATGGCCCTATAACATGTGATTCTCAACACTGACCTCTTCTTTCTCAATAGACTACAAACATTCAAAGGGTGGGAAATTCATGCTGAGGGTGGGAATCTCTTCTCTCTTGCCAGTCCTCTGAGTAGGAGAGTATTACCCCGGTATTATTTCTCATCTCATCTCTTCCTATTCCTGACTGGTGACAAGGACCTTAGCCACCAGCCTGGAGCCCCAGGAAGGACAGAGAGCTGGGCTGGGCTGTATGACCTGCAACAATCTCCAGAGGCATCGCTTGGGGCTGACTGTACATAGGCACTGCCACTGTACCAACCGTAAGACCTGTAGCTCCCTGCAAAGCTGGAGATCACAGGGCCCATTATGAAGGTGGCCTGGTGCCCCCATTTTAATGCTGTGACAGGTCAGCTCCTCCCTCTTTGGACAGTGAAAACTTGTCAAATGGGATATGTGCTGAAACACAATGGAGGCAAACATTCTTTCCCAGCACCACAACAAGGTTCTGGTCAGCTGAGAGGGAGGTTTGGTCATACAAGCCGTGGTCTCCGGGGATTGGCTACCCTGCCGCCATTTCCACAGCCTAAGGGCTTTGCCTGTGCCTCGGTGGAGGCCAGGGTGCCAAGATGGTGCCACGGACGAGGTAATGGGGTCACGGGGCCGTGGGGTCGCAGGCCACTGTGACTTTTAAAAATCACATTTTAAAAATAGACTAAAAACTAAAATACAATAATTTAAAATCAGCAAATTTTTTAATATTTTAGAGCAGTTGTAGGCTTACAGAAAAATCTTCCAGGAAGTACACAGTTGCCTTGTTATTCCTCCCAAACACACACAAGTTTCCATATTATTAACATTTTGTACTAGTGTCGTACATTTGTTACAACTAATGAACTAATATTATTCTAAGTATATTATTAAGGTCCACAATTATGTTAGTGTTCATTCTTTGTGTTGTATAGTTTTGCTTTTTTAATTTATCATGATAACATATATACAACATAAAATTTCCCATTTTAACCACATTCAAGTATACAATTCAGTAGTGTTAATTATATTCACAATGTTGTGCAACCATTTCCACCATCCAGTACCAAAACTTTTCCATCATTCCAAACAGAAACTGTACCAATTATACACTAACTCCCCATCCCCCACCCCACTCATGCCCCTGGTAACCTATATTCTAATTTCTTATTCTATGAAATTACATATTCTAATTATTTCATATAAGTGAGATCATATGATATATTTGTCCTTTCATGTCTCTCTTATTTCACTCAATGTGATGTCTTCAAGGTTCATCCATGTTGTAGCATGTATCAAAACTTCATTCTTTTTTACAGCAGAATAATATTCCATTCTACGTATATGCCACATTTTGTTTATCCATTCATCCATTGATGGACACGTGTAAATAATATTGCTATGAACATCAGTGTGCAAATATCTGTTCAAGTCCCTGCTTTCAATTCTTTGGGGTATATAAACATATAAAATCAGCAATTTTGGTAGATATTTTCTATACTTGATAAATTCTTGAATTGTGGTAACACATATAACACAAAATTTCCTATTTTAAACATTTTTAAGCATATACTTAACAGTGATATTAATTACATTTACAATGTTGTGCTACCATTACCACCATCCATTACCAAAACTTTTTTATCACCTCAACCACAAACTCTGCACCTATTAAGCAAAAACTCCCCCTTGACTCCTCTCTGGGGCCTCTGGTAACCTCTGATCTATTTTCTGTCACTGCAAATTTGCTTATTCTAGACTTTACATGTATGTAAATCATACAATATTTGTCTTTTATGTCTAACATTTCATTCAGCATAATGTTTTCCAGGATCATCCATGTTGTAACATATACATAGCAGAACTTCAATGATTTCTGTATATTTCGTTGTATATACATACTGCATTTTGTTCATCTTTTCATCTGTTGATGGACATTTGGGTTGTTTGAGTTCCTGCTTTCAATTCTTTTGGGTATATACCTGGAAGTTAAATTGTCAGTTTATATGATAATTCTATTTTTAACCTTTTGAAGAACTGCCAAACTGTTTTCCACAGTGGCTGCACCATTTTACATCCCCACCAATGATGTTCAAAGGTTTCAGTATTTGATAAATACTTTTTTTTAAATTCAGTTTGATTGAAATATATTCACATACCATACAATCATCCATGGTATACAGCCAACTGTTCACAGTACGATCATATAGTTGTGCATTCATCACCACAATCTATTTCTGAACATTTTCCTTATATCAGAAAGAATCAGAATAAGAATAAAAAATAAAAGTAAAAAAAGAACACCAAAACCACCCCCTCATCCCACCCTATTTGTCATTTAGTTTTTGTCCCCATTTTTCTACCCATCCATCCACACACTAGACGAAGGGAGTGTGATCCACAAGGCCTTCACAATCACACTGTCACCCCTTGTAATCTACATTATTATACAGTCGTCTTCAGGAGTCCAGACTACTGGGTTGGAGTTTGGCAGTTTCAGGTATTTACTTCTAGCTATTCCAATGCATTAAAACCTAAGAGGTGTTATCTATATAGTGCATAAGAATGTCCACCAGAGTGACCTCTCGACTCCACTTGAAATCTCTTAGCCACTGAAAGTATTTCATCTCATTTTGCATCCCCCTTTTGGTCAAGAAGATATTCTCAATCCCATGATGTTGGGTCTAGATTCATCCCCGGGAGTCAAGTCCTGCGTTGCCAGGGAGATTTACACCCCTGGGGGTCGGGTCCCACGTAGAGGGGAGGGCAGTGTGTTCACCTGCCGAGGTGGCTCAGTTAGAGAGAGAGAGGGCCACATCTGAGCAACAAAGAGGTACTCAGGGGGAGACTCTTAGGCACAATTCTATGCAAGTTTAGCCTCTCCTTTGCAGTAACGAGCCCCACAAGGGCAAGTCCCATGATAGAGGGCTCAGCACATCAAACTGCCAGTCCCAATGTTTGTGACAACATCAACAACAGTCCAGGTGAGGAAGTCCAACACTTCTGCACCTTCCCCCAGCTCCTTGGGGTGGGGGTGGGGGGCTGTAAATATATTTTTTATTCTCTGGGTTGTGTCACTATTTCACTCTAACCCATACCAACCCACCGTATCTCACTTCCTATTCAAAGCTCCATGCAATCGTGGTGTTTGAACAAACCAACTGTAGAGTTATACTGTTAAGAAAATATAGATCCTGCACCAAATAGACATCTCTTCCCTTGGTCTCACATGGAAGTTGAAGTTTTAAAACACAGTCAGTTTCGACCTTTACCTTTTGGCCGGGTTTGCCCTAGTCTTAACCAGATCTGCTTTATTCATATCACTGATTGAAGTCTGGGTTCTTTTCAGCTTTTTTCTTGAGCACTAGAAAAGTATGTGTATCCTGGTGATTTGGGATGTAATGTTCTGTATACATCTGTTAAATCTAATTCATTTATCAGATTGTTTAGGTTTTCAATTTCCTTATTGGTCTTCTGTCTGGTTGATCTATCTATAGGAGAGAGTGATGTGTTGAAGTCTCCCACAATTATTGTGGAAACATCAGTTGCTTCCTTTAGTTTTGCCAGTGTTTCTCTCACGTATTTTGTAGCACCTTGATTGGGTGCATGACATTTACAATTGTTATTTCTTCTTGTTGAATTGCCCCTTTTATTAGTATGTAGTGGCCTTCTTTGTCTCTCAAAACATCCCTGCATTTAAAGTCTATTTTATCTGAGATTAATATTGCTACACCTGCTTTCTTTTGGCTGTAGCTTGCATGAAATATTTTTTCCATCCTTTCACTTTCAATTTCTTTGTGTCCCTGTGTCTAAGATGAGTCTCTTGTATGCAACATATTGATGGCTCATTTTTTTTGATCCATTCTGCGAATCTATATCTTTTAATTGGGGAGTTTAATCCATTTACATTCAACGTTATAACCGTGAAAGCATTTCTTGAATCAGCCATCTTATCCTTTGGTTTATGTTTGTCATATATATTCTTCCCCTCTCTCTATTAATATCCTTTATTGTACCCATACCAAATCTCTTTAGTACTGAACCTTTCTCCAAGTCTCTCTGTCTTTCTTTGTTTCTCTGTCTGTAGGGCTCCCTTTAGTATCTCCAGTAGGGCAGGTCTCTTGTTAGCAAATTCTCTCAGCATTTGTTTGTCTGTGAAAAATTTAAGCTCTCCCTCAAATTTGAAGGAAAGCTTTGCTGGATAAAGTATTCTTGGCTGGAAATTTTTCTCACTCAGAATTTTAAATATATCGTGCCACTGCTTTCTCACCTCCATGGTGGCTGCTGAGTAGTCACTACTTAGTTTTATGCTGTTTCCTTTGTATTTGGTGAATTGCTTTTCTCTTGCTGCTTTCAGAACTTGCTCCTTCTCTTCCGTGTTTGACAGTGTGATCGGAATATGTCTCGGAGTGGGTTTATTCGGATTTATTCTATTTGGAGTTTGCTGAGCATTTATGATTTGTGTATTTATGTTGTTTAGAAGATTTGGGAAGTTTTCCCCAACAATTTCTTTGAATACTCTTCCTAGACCTTTACCCTTTTCTTCCCCTTCCGGAACACCAATGAGTCTTATATTAGGACATTTTATATTATCTATCATATCCCTGAGGTCCGCTTCGATTTTTTCAATTTTTTTCCCCATTCTTTCTTTTATGCTTTCATTTTCCATTCTGTCATCTTCCAGGTCACTGATTCATTGTTCAAATTCCTCTAGTCTTGTACTATGAGTGTCCAGAATCTTTTTAATTTGGTCAACAGTTTCTTTAATTTCCATAAGATCATCTATTTTTTTATTTAGTCTTGTAATGTCTTCTTTATGCTCTTCTAGGGTCTTCTTGATATCCTTTGTATCCTGTACTATGGTCTTATTGTTCATCTTTAGTTCTTTGAGTAGCTACTCTAGGTGCTGTGTCTCTTCTGATCTTTTGATTTGGGTGCTTGGGCTTGGGTTATCCATATCGTCTGTTTTTTTCATATGCTTTATAATTTTCTGTTGTTTTTGGCCTCTTGGCATTTGCTGAACTTGACAGGGTTCTTTTAGGATTTGTGGACCAATTGAAGTTCTTATCTCTAATTTATCAGATCTACAGCTTTGTGGAGTACACTTTCTCTAACTAACCAGCAGGTGGCGTCCACGAGCCACCTGTTCTCCACAAGCCAGTTCTCCCCTGCTTTGCCTTTGTGGTGAGTAGGGGAGTGAGTCTTGTGGGGTCCAATTGGTGTACCAAGCTTGCGTGTGTAGTTGGTGTTGCCCGCCCTGTATATGGGACGTGTTTCTGGGCAGTCAGGGAGGTGGGGGGTGGCTCTAACAATCAAATCTCCCTGGTGATCCGGGAGTTTTAAAGCTGCTGCAATAGTCTAATCCTTCAGTTCAGTCCTGCCACAGTTTGTCTCTGCCACTGACCCACAAGTCGTTGGTATTGGTGTATGGCTCCTGAGACTTGCAAGTGGGCCCCTCTTCCAGGCCATGCACCCCCTGGTCCTCTGTTGAGGGATGACTGTGCTATGTCACAGGTGAGTGCCATCCCCCCAGGGCGGTTCTGGGCTGCTGGGCTGTGTAGGGAGGCTCCCAGTTTGCTGAAATGATGGCTGAATGGGGCTTTGTTAATTCACACTGCTCCACCTTCCCAACTCTGGGACAATCAGCTGAGGTTGCAGGGAAGGCTAATGTCCACACCCAGTTTTGTGGTGTGTGCCTGTTATTTGAAGCACTTCTGTCACACTGGGTTGTGTGGGGCAGCTCTGGGCTATGGGGCTGGTGATGGGCAGGAGTGTTTCCTGTCCACCAGGATGATGGCTGTGAGCGGACATCCCCCTTTCCTTGGGAAGTTGTGGTGTTTATTGAATTTTCTCAGCCACTGGATTATTGCCTTTTGTCTCAGAGCTCTCTTAGTTCTGCTCTTGTCTTGACCTGCCCAAATTGCAAGTCTTTGAAGCTTTCTGTATTGGGCTTCTTAGACTAATTGTTTTAGAAAAAGAAAAAAAGATTAAAAAAAAAAAGGGCCCTCCTCACAGATCTAATGGGTTATTGGGGCCATTAAGGAAAGGTCCACAGGGCAGAGAGATCAGCTTTTCTTCAGGATTTGCATATGAGCCTCAAGGCCTGAGCTGTGCCCTTCCCCTTTCTATGTTTACCAGAACTCCAAAAATCCTCCACTTTTATTTTAGAGTTTTTCGTGCTGTTTTTTTCTATGCCTGTCTCCTCTCTGCTGGGCTGGCTGCTCTCAGATTCTCTGGTGTCTGGTCTCAGTCTATCTATGGTTGGAGTTTGGATCAGTAAAATGAGTTTCCGATAAGAGCTGCCACTGCAGTTCTCCCTTCTCCTTCCCAGAGCTGACAGCCTCTCCTCCCACGGGACTGACTGGCAGGGGGGGTGCGGGTCCCCTGGCCACAAAAACTTACAGATTTCACTGATCTCAGCAGTTCCACGTTTTCATGAGTGTTGTATGAAGTATGCCCAAAGTCAGATTGCTCTGTGGTGTCCAGTCCACACAGTTCCTGGCTTTCTACCTACTTTCCTGGAGGAGTAACTAAAACATACAGCTCACCAGTCCACCATCTTGCCCCGCCTCCCTCAGCTTTTTTCTTTAAGAGTTGCTGTATGCATTAATACTGACATTCATATCTGCCAAGCTCTAACTCCAAGTTTCAAGTGTCTCAGAGATACGCATTGTTCCAGAGACCAATCAGGTCATACAGTAAGGGATCAGCATCTCAAAGTTTAGAGATAGGCATTACAATTTAGGAATAGAGTTGACTACTGTAAGAGCTTACAATCTAGGGACCATTATAATAATCAAGTCCATGTTAGGCTATGCTCTAAGATTCAATTCTGAGTTTACACACTGTAGTTAGTCCATATTGGTGAGGCATTATAGTGCCTGCCTTTATTTCTGACAAACTTCACTCAAATACTGTGTACAGGATCCATTCACCTTGTTGTGTGTCTCACAGCTTCACTCCTTCTGGTAGTTGCTCAATATTCCATTGTATGCGTACGCCACAGTTCACCATTCTATTCCTCAGTCTATGTACCCTTAGGTCACCTCCACCCATTGCAAATCATGATTGCTGCCTCCATGAATGTCAGTTTGCAAACGTCCATTCATGTCTCTGCTCTCAGATCTTCAAATGCCATCCCCCATAATGAGGTTGCAGGACCTTATGGTCCCCACGTACTTAACTTTTTCTGGAACCACCACACTGACCTTCAGAAAGGCTACATCATTCTACCTGCTCATCAACAGTAGATAGGTAAATCCCTCTTACCATGTTTTCTCCAACACTTTTACTCCTATATACATTTTTCCTACAATTTTATAGAGTTATATTCACATACCATACATTCATCCACAGTGCACAATCAGTTGTTCATGGTGATAAATACTTTTTAATTTTTTTTACAGATAAATACTTTTTAAACATATAGATCTTAAGCAATTGTCTCCAAATCCTAGTGGCATATTAATTGTGATTTTCTTCCAGAAATTTATGTAAGTTTCTTTGAGAGTAAATGGTTCTTTAAATGACTTTAGGGATAAACCCTATATTTCATTCTTAACATTTTTCAAGCTATTAGCCATCTGTCCTTCTAGTATTTCCAAACAGGAAAGTGAAGACATATTAACCCAGAGAAGGTGACTAAGCCCCTTTTATGATCTCAAATAATGCAATTGAGAGATAGGTAAAAATTTTAAAGATTGCTAAAACTAACAGAGTCATTAACACATTTTGAAAGAGATCTACTAATGATATAAATATGAAATTACTTGCATTCTCTCAGTCAGTCAAACAACCTGAACCCTTTAGAAGGTATTCTATCTCTGAGAGCTTAGTATAGAAAAGTTAAGAAAAAACAGATTGCATAAAACCCTCTTGAGGAAATATTAAACTTCCCCACCTGAGGAATTAATGATATTCTCACAAGCACTGGGGGCTAGCAATCTAGAAGGCCTAGCCCTTGATCTTGGGGCTTGCCTTTATGAAGTTTGTTATTGCAAAGGAGAGGCTAAGCCTACTTAAAATTGTGCCTAAGTGTCACCCCCAGAGAACCTCTTTTGTTGCTCAGATGTGGCTTCTCTCCCTAAGCCAACTCTGCAGGTAAACTCACTGCCCTCCACCCTACATGGGACATGGCTCCCAGGGGTGTAAATCTCCTTGACAATGTGGGACATGACCTGTGGGGATGAGGTTGGCCCTGGCAGCATGGGATTGAGAAAGCCCTCTTGGACCAAAAGGGGGAAGAGAAATGAAGCAAAATAATGTTTCAGTGGCTGAGAAATTTCAAATAGAGTCAAGAGTTCATTCTGGAGGTTATTCTTATGTATTATGTAGCTACCCCTTTCTGGACTAGCTAGAAGGAAATAGCTGAAACTGTTGAATTGTAACCCAGTAGCCTTGATTCTTAAAGATGAGTGTATAACTATATAGCTTACACTGCATGACCATGTGATTGTGAAAACCTCATTGCTCCCACTCCTTTTATCCAGTGTAGGGACAGATGAGTAGAAAAATGATGGCAAAAAGTAAATGAATAATAGGGAGGTATGGGGAGTATGAAATGTTTTAGATGTTCTTTTTTACTTTAATTTTTAATCTTATTCTTTTTTGTGTGTGGTAATGAAAATGTTCAAAAATTGATTGTGGTGATGAATGTACAACTATATAATGGTACTGTGAACAACTGATTATACACTATGGATGACTGCATGGTTTGTGGATATATCTCAATAAAATTTAATTAAAAAAAAAAACAGATTGCATATCCATTTCCCATGTAGGCAAATGTTTTCTTCTTCAGGTTATTTGCTGGAATCAATAAAACTTAAGATATTTGTTTGTATATAATGTTATTTGATTTAAATTAAAAGAGTAATACATATTCCTAGTGAAAAATCTAAACAATTTTGAAATGTATAAAATAAAAAGAGAAAATAATCCCTCATTCTTTATTTTCCAATCCTAATTGCTACAGGCAAACACTTATATCAGTTTTATGTGTATGTTTCTCATATTTTTTTCTATTTAATGCCACCAAATAATTGAAATTTTCATATTACTCTGTTCCATTTTTTGGATATACAATTATATGTAAGTGTATGGATTTACCAAAATTCATTTAAACAATTCCCTATTCATGAGCATGTGTTTCTAATTTTTCTATTATAAATAATACTACAGAAAACACTCTTGGGCCTATATCCTTGCGTAGTGGGCAAATACTTCTGTAGTATCAACTCCAGAATTTCCTAACTGCCCTCAAATTTTATAATCTCTCCAATAGTAACTAAAAGTTCCTCTTCTTCATTCCTAGAAATATGTCTTAACGTTTGCCATCATGGCATGAAAAAATATTGTAAAGTAAAACTACTTTGCATTCCTTTTTTTTTTTTTAATAAAGTCATGTGTAGGTCTTTCCCTTGGCCCTGCCTGAGAAGCCACAGATTGTCCAAGTATTGTGTGGCCGCACTAAGCTACCCTACAATCAATAGCTACACATTTGTTGTTGCTTTTTTTTTTTTTAAATTCATTTTATTGAGATATAGTCACATACCATGCAGTCATACAAAACAAATCATACATTCAATTGTTCACAGTACAATTACATAGTTGTGCATTCATTACCAAAATCAATCCCTGACACCTTCATTACCAAACACACAAAAATAACAAGAATAATAATTAAAGTGAAAAAGAGCAATTACAGTAAAAAAGAACACTGGGTGCCTTTGTTTGTTTGTTTGTTTCCTTCCCCCATTTTTCTACTCATCCATCCATAAACTAGACAAAGGGGATTGTGGACTATATGGCTTTCCCAATCACATTGTCACATTTCATAAGCTACATTTTTATACAATTGTCTTCAAGATCCATGGGTTCTGGGTTGTAGTTTGATAGTTTCAGGTATCTACCACCAGCTACCCCAATTGATTAGAACCTAGAAAGGTTGTCTATATTGTGCATAAGAGTGCCCACCAGAGTGACCTCTCGGCTCGTTTTGGAGTCTCTCTGCCACTGAAGCTTATTTCATTTCCTTTCATATCCCCCTTTTGGTCAAGAAGATGTTCTCCACCTCATGATGCTGGGTCTAGATTCCTCCCTGGGAGTCATATTCCACGTTGCCAGGGAGATTTACACCCCTGGGTTTCAGATCCCACTTAGTGGGGAGGGCAGTGATTTCACCTGCAAAGTGGGCTTAGCTAGAGAGAGAGGGCCACATCTGAGCAACAAAGAGGCACTCAGGAGGAGACACTTAGGTACAATTATAAGCAGGCCTACCTCTCCTTTGCAGCAACAGTCTTCCCAAGGGCAAGTCCTGTGGTAGAGGGCTCAGCCCATCAAGCCACCAGTCCCCTATGTCTGTGAGCACATTAGCAACCACTGAGGTGGGGAAACCCAATACTCCTGGATTCTCCACCAGCTCCTCAAGGGGGCTCAGCATATTTTTTACCTTGTTTTTTTTTTTTTAAATTAACTCTTTTTTTAAAATCAACTATATAAAAAATAAAAAAATAAAAAAATTTAAAAAAACATACAATAAAAAAAATTTCAAACAGACCATAACAAGGGAGCAAGAAAAAGACAACTAACCTAAGCTAACTACTTTACTTCCAACATGTTCCTACTCTACGCCAAGAAAGTTACCTAATATAGCAACATTTCTGTGAACTTGTTCCTACTATACCCATCAGAAATTAACAGACCATAGTCATTCCTGGGCATTCCCAGAACATTAAATTTACCCATGATAGCTTACCTGTTCTTATTGGATTATCATTCCCCCTGCCTTAATTGCTCTCTATCACTAGTTCCCCTACAATCTACATTATAAACCATTTGTTTTACATTTTTCAATGTTCACATTAGTGATAGCATATAATATTTCTCTTTTTGTGCCTGGCTTATTTCGCTCAGCATTATGTCTTCAAGGTTCATCCATGTTGTCATATGTTTCACGAGATCGTTCCTTCTTACTGCCGCATAGTATTCCATCATGTGTATATACCACATTTTATTTATCCACTCATCTGTTGAAGGACATTTGGGCTGTTTCCATCTCTTGGCAATTGTGAATAGTGCTGCTATGAACACTGGCGTGCAGATATCTGTTTGTGTCATTGCTTTCAGATCTTCCGGGTATATACCAACAAGTGCAATTGCTGGATCAAAGGGTAACTCTATATCTAGTTTTCTAAGGAACTGCCAGACTGATTTCCAGAGTGGCTGAACTATTATACAGTCCCACCAACAATGAATAAGAGTTCCAATTTCTCCACATTCCCTCCAGCTTTTGTAGTTTCCTGTTTGTTTAATGGCAGCCATTCAAATTGGTATGAGATGCTATCTTGTTGTGGTCTTAATTTGCATCTCTCTAGCTAGTGAAGCTGAACATTTTTTCATGTGTTTCTTGGCCATTTGTATTTCCTCTTCAGAGAACTGTCTTTTCATATCTTTTGCCCATTTTATAATTGGGCTGTCTGTACTACTGTCATTGAGTTGCAGGATTTCTTTATATATGCAAGATATCAGTCTTTTATCAGATACATGGTTTCCAAAAATTTTTTCCCATTGAGTTGGCTGCCTCTTTACCTTTTTGACAAATTCCTTTGAGGTGCAGAAACTTCTGAGCTTGAGGAGTTCCCATTTATCTATTTTTTCTTTTGTTCCTTGTGCTTTGGGTGTAAAGTCTAGGAAGTGGCCGCCTGACACAAGGTCTTGAAGATGTTTCCCTACATTATCTTCTAGGAGTTTTATGGTACTATCTTTTATATTGAGATCTTTGATCCATTTTGAGTTAATTTTTGTGTAGGATGTGAGGTAGGGGTCCTCTTTCATTCCTTTGGATATGGATATCCAGCTCTCCCAGCCCCATTTGTTGAAAAGACTGTTATGACCCAGTTCAGTGACTTTGGGGGCCTTATCAAAGATCAGTTGGCCATAGATCTGGGGGTCTATCTCCAAATTCTCAATTTGATTCCATTGATCAATATGTCTATCTTTGTGCCAGTACCATGCTGTTTTGACAACTGTGGCTTTATAATAAGCTTCAAAGTCAGGGAGTGTAAGTCCTCCCATTTCGTTTTTCTTTTTTAGAGTGTCTTTAGCAATTCGAGGCATCTTCCCTTTCCAAATAAATTTAACTACTAGCTTTTCCAAGTCTGCAAAGTAGGTTGTTGGAATTTTGATTGGGATTGCATTGAATCTATAGATGAGTTTGAGTAGAATTGACATCTTAATGACATTTAGTCTTCCTATCCATGAACATGGAATATTTTTCCATCTTTTAAGGCCCCTGTGCCAGTTTGAATGTATTATGTCCCCCAAATGCCATTATCTTTGATGTAATCTTGTGTGGACAGACCTATCAGTGTTAATTAGATTGTAATTCTTTGAGTGTTTCCATGGAGATGTGCCCCACCCAACTGTGGGTGATAACTGATGAGATATTTCCATGGAGGCATGGCCCCACCCATTCAGGGTGGGCCTTGATCAGTGGAGCCATATAAATGAGCTGACGGGCAGAGGGAACTCAGTGCACCTGTGAGTGACATTTTGAAAAGAAGCCACAGCCAAGAGGGACACTTTGAAGAAAGCACAGGAGCTTCAGATGAGAGACATTTTGAAGATGGCCATTGAAAGCAGACTCTTGCTCTGGAGAAGCTGAGAGAGGACAAATATCCAAAGTGCAACTAAGAGTGACATTTTTGAGGAACTGCAGCCTAGAGAGGAACATCCTGGGAGAAAGCCATTTTGAAACCAGAACTTAGGAGCAGATACCAGCCACGTGCCTTCCCAGCTAACAGAGGTTTTCCAGACACCATTGGCCATTCTCCAGTGAAGGTACCCAATTGCTGATGTGTTACCTTGGACACTTTATGGCCTTAAGATTGCAACTATGTAACCAAATAAACCTCCTTTTATAAAAGCCAATCCATCTCTAGTATTTTGCATTCTGGCAGCATTAGCAAACCAGAACAGTCCCCTTTTATTTCTCTTTGTAGAGTTATGTAGTTTTCTTTGTATAGGTCTTTTACATCTTTGGTTAAGTTTATTCCTAGGTACTTGATTTTTTTAGTTGCTATTGAAAATGGTATCTTTTTCTTGAGTGTCTCTTCAGTTTGTTCATTTTTAGCATATAGAAACATTACTGACTTCTGTGCATTAATCTTGTATCCCGCTTCTTTGCTAAATTTGTTTATTAGTAGCTGTATCATTGATTTCTCAGGGTTTTCCAGATATAAAATCATATCATCTGCAAACAATGACAGTTTTACTTCTTCCTTTCTGATTTGGATGCCTTTTATTTCTTTGTCTTGCCGGATTGCCCTGGCTAGCACTTCCAGCACAATGTTGAATAACAGTGGTGATAGCGGGCATCCTTGTCTTGTTCCTGATCTTAGAAGGAAGGCTTTCAGTCTCTCATCATTGTGTACTATGCTGGCTGTTGGTTTTTCATATATGCTCTTTGTCATATTGAGGAAGTTTCCTTCAATTCCTACCTTTTGAAGTGCTTTTATCAAAAAGGGATGTTGGATTTTGTCAAATGCTTTTTCAGCATCTATTGAGATGATCATTTGATTTTTCTCTTTTGATTTGTTAATGTGTTGTAATACATTGATTGATTTTCTTATGTTGAACCATCCTTGCATGCCTGGAATGAACCCCACTTGGTCATGGTGTGTGATTTTTTTTAATGTGTCTTTGGATTCGATTTGCAAGTATTTTGTGAAGAATTTTTGCATCTATACTCATTAGGGAGATAGGCCTGTAGTTTTCCTTTTTTGTACCATCTTTGCCTGGTTTTGGTATTAGATTGATGTTAGCTTCATAAAATGAGTTAGGTAGTGTTCCATTTTCTTTGATGTTTTGAAAGAGTTTAAGTAAAACTGGTGTCAGTTCTTTTTGGAAAGTTTGGTAGAATTCGCCTGTGAAGCCATCTGGCCCTGGGCATTTATTTATGGGAAGCTTTTTGATAACTGATTGGATCTCTTTTCTTGTGATTGGTTGGTTCTTCTCTGGTCAGTCTAGGTTGTTCATATGTTTCCAGGAAATTGTCCATTTCCTCTACATTATCCAGTTTGTTGGCATACAGTTGTTCATAGTATCCTCTTATAATTTTTTAATTTCTTTGGGATCTGCAGTAATGTCACCTTTTTCATTCATTATTTTGTTTATATGGGTCTTCTCTCTTTTTGATTTTGTCAGTCTAGCTAGGGGCTTGTCATTCTTGTTGATCTTCTCAAAGAACCAACTTTTGGTGTTATTTATCTTCTCTATTGTTTTGTTTTTTTTTTTTTTTTTTGGTTCTCTATGTCATTTATTTCTGCTTTAATCCTTGTTATTTATTTTCTTCTACTTGGTGTAGGAATGGTTTGCTGTTCATTTTCTAGCTTTTTCAGTTGATCCATTAGTTCTTTGATTTTGGCTCTTTCTTCCTTTACAATATATGTGTTTAGTGCTATAAATTTCCCCCTCAGTCCTGCTTTTGCTGCATCCCATAGGTTTTGGTATGTTGTGTTCTCATTTTCATTCATCTCTATATATTTAGCAATTTCTCTTGTTATTTCTTCTTTAACCCACTGATTGTTTAGGAGTGTGTTGTTTAACCTCCAGGTATTTGTGAATTTTCTAAGTCTCCAATGGTTATTGACTTCTAATTGTATTCCATTGTGGTCAGAGAATGTGCTTTGAATAATTTCAGTTTTTTTAAATTTATTGAGGCTTGTTTTATGTCCCAGCATATGATCTATTCTGGAGAAAGTTCCATGAGCACTAGAGAAGAATGTGTATCCTGGTGATTTGGGATGTAATGTTCTATCTATGTCTGTTAAATCCAATTCACTTATCAGATTGTTTAGGTTTTCAATTTCCTTATTGGTCGTCTGTCTGGCTGAACTATTTATAGGAGACAGTGATGTGTTGAAGTCTCCTACAATTATTGTGGAAACATCAATTGCTTCCTTTAGTTTTGCCAGTGTTTCTCTCATGTATTTTGTGGCACCTTGTTTGGGTGCATAAACATTTATGATTGTTATTTCTTCTTGTTGAATTGCCCCTTTTATTAGGATGTAGTGGCCTTCTTTGACTCTCATAACATCCTTGCATTTAAAGTCTATTTTATCTGAGATTAATATTGCTACTCCTGCTTTCTTTTGGCTGTAGCTTGCATGAAATATTTTTTCCATCCTTTCAATTTCTTTGTGTCTAAGATGAGTCTCTTGTATGCAACATATTGGTGGTTCATTTTTTTGATCCATTCTGCCAATCTATATCTTTTAATTGGAGAGTTTAATCCATCTACATTCAATGTTATAATCATGAAGGCATTTCTTGAATCAGTCATCTTATCCTTTGGTTTATGTTTGTCATATATATTTTTTCCCTCTCTCTATTAATGTCCTTTAATGTACCCATACTGAATCTCTTTAGTACTGAACCTTCCTCCATCTCTCTCTCTCCTTTCTTTGTTTCTCTGTCTGTAGGGCTCCCTTTAGTATCTCCAGTAGGGCAGGTCTCTTGTTAGCAAATTCTCTCAGCATTTGTTTGTCTGTGAAAAATTTAAGCTCTCCCTCAAATTTGAAGGAGAGCTTTGCTGGATAAAGAATTCTTGGTTGGCGATTTTTCTCTCTCAGAATTTTAAATATGTCATGCCACTGCCTTCTCGCCTCCATGGTGGCTGCTGAGTAGTCACTAATTAGTCTTATGCTGTTTCATTTGTATGTAGTGAATTTCTTTTCTCTTGCTGCTTTCAGAACTTGCTCCTTCTCTTCTGTATTTGACAGTGTGATCAGAATATGTCTCGGCATGAGTTTATTTAGGATTCATTCTATTTGGAGTTCACTGGGCATTTACGATTTGTGTATTTATGGTGTTTAGAAGATTTGGGGAGTTTTCCCCAACAATTTCTTTGAAATCTTTTCCTAGACCTTTACCTTCTCTTCCCCTTCTGCAACACCAATGAGTCTTATATTTGGACGTTTTATTTTATCTATCATATCGCTGAGGTCCATTTCAATTTTTTGATTTTTTTCCCTATTCTTTGTTTTGTTCTTTCATTTTCCGTTCTGTCATCTTCCAGGTCACTGATTCACTGTTCAGCTTCCTCTAGTCTTGTACTATGAGTATCCAGAATCTTTTCAATTTGGTCAACAGTTTCTTTAATTTCCAAAAGATCATCTATTTTTTTATTAACTGTTGAAATTTCTTCTTTATGCTCTTCTAGGGTCTTCCAGAATCTTTTCAATTTGGTCAACAGTTTCTTTAATTTCCAAAAGATCATCTATTTTTTTATTAACTGTTGCAATTTCTTCTTTATGCTCTTCTAGGGTCTTCTTGATGTCCTTTATATCCTGTGCCATGGTCTTCTTCATGTCTTTTATATCCTGTGCCATGGTCTCATTTTTCATCTTTAGTTCTTTGATTAATTGCTCTAAGTACTGTGTCTCCTCTGATCTTTTGATTTGGGTGCTTGGGCTTGGGTTATCCATATCATCTGGTTTTTCCATATGCTTTAAGCTTTTCTGTTGTTTTTGACTTCTTGGCATTTGCTTAACTTGATAGGGTTCTTTTAGGATTTGTAGACCAATTAAAACCCTTATCTCTAATTTGTCAGATCTACAGCTTTGTGGAGTACACTTTCTCTAACTAACCAGCAGCTTGCATCTGCAAGCCACCTAGTCCCCTCAAGCCAGTTCTCCCCTGCTTTGTCTTTGTGGTGAGTGAGGGTGTGAGTCTTGTGGGGTCCAATTGGTGTACCAAGCTTGCGTGTGTAGTTGGTGTTGCCCATCCTGTATATGGGGTGTGTGTCTGGGTGGTCAGGGAGGAGGGGGCGGCTCTAACAATCAAATCTCCCTGGTGTTCCTGGAGATTTAAAACTGCTGCAATAGTCTAATCCTTCAGTTCGGTCCTGCCACAGTTTGTCTCTGCCGCTGACCCACAAGTCCTTGGTATTGGCATTGGCCCCTGAGACTTGTGAGTGGGTCCCTCTTCCAGGCCGTGCACCCCCAGGTCCTCTGTTGAGGGATGACTGTGCTATGTCACAGGTGAGCACCATCCCCCCAGGGCGGTTCTCTCATTTCTTTTATTTTTAATAAGACTGAGCATCTTTTCTTAGATTTATTGATCACTTTTATTTATGTCCAACTATTTTCTTCTTAGGTGGTTCACAATTTTTTTTTTGATTTTTATATTCCTCTTTTGTTTGATATATTGACACAAATGTTTTTTCCACATTTGTAGTTTGCTTTCAACTTTGTTAATGGTGTCTTTTGGACAAGTTTTTTTTCTTATTTTGGACAATTTATTTATTTTTATGTATTTAAATCCAGGCTATTAACCTTTTTCTATTAGGACTTATATCATGCTTACAAAGGCCCTCCATAATCCAAGACTATGAGAATTATTCTATTCTTTTCTAGCAAATTTATGGTTTTGTTTTTCTCATTTAGAGCTTTAATCAACTGGGTATTTATTTTGTATATAAAATGAAGTAGAGAGACAGCTGGGTTTTTGTGTGTGTGTGTGGATTTCCCGTTTTCCAATACACTATACCGATTAACAAATTCTGTCCCCATGAATGCAAATGCCACCCTTATCATGTATTAAATTCCACTTAAGCAAGAATCAGTTCTGTCATCAGTGATCTATTTTTATATTCCTGTACCAAAAACACCTTGTAACTTTATAGTATATTTTTATATTCTTAGATATTTTCATAATTTCTTTCTTCCAGATGAAATTTAAAATGTGGATTTGGCTATCTCCCATAAATGTTTTTGTTTGTTTTATTTTATTTGGTTTTTTAGTATTCTCATAATCATTTACTTCTTTTTTTATATCATCATTTATTTCTCAATTGCCTGTAATTTTAGTTTGATTTGCTATTTAAAACAAGAGTTTCTTCCTTTATTTAAAAAAATATTTATTGGGTAAATAATTGAGAGATTAGGAGGAGAGCTGACATTGAGATAGGAAGTGAGGAAAGACCTCAGTGAGAAGTGAAGGAAGTGAGGGGGTGGAGAGTGCATTCCAGGCAGAGGATACAGGATGTAGGGCAGAGGCATGCCTGAAAGTGGAAAAATGTGCAGTAGGGATATTTAATTGATTGAGCTGAGGAGCCATTAGAGGGTTTTGAATAGAAGATGGCTATGATCTAGTTTAGGTTTTAAAAGGATTGTTCTGGTGACTGCATTGAGGATAGACTGAAGGGAGGAAGGGAAGAAGCAGAAAATACAATTAGGAAACTACTGCAGTAATCCAGGCTAGAGATAACTGTGGCTCTTACAGAATGGTAGCAGTAAGTGTGGTGAGAAATGTTGGAATTTTGTATGTAGTTGAAAGTTTAACAGAAAGGTTTTGCTGAGCATTGGACTGGGTGTCAGACTGAAAGAGGAGTCAGGGATGATTCTGTGATTTTTGACCTGAGCAACTGGAAGAATGGTGGTGCAATTAAGTGAGATGATCAAGAAGAGCTGATATGAAGGGAAATATTGGTTATCAGAAGCTGAGCTTGGACATGGTACACTTGACTCGCCTAGCAGACATCCAAGTGAAGACGTCAAGGAGGAAGCTGAACACAAAAACCTGTGAAAGGGTCTGAGCCAAAGATATGAATATGGCAGTCAGCACCACCCAGATGAAATTTAAAGTCATGAAACTTGTGAAGATAACCACGGAGGAGGAGGAAGACAAGAGAGGATGAGAGGAAAGACAGAGAGATCCCAGGGACATGCCAGCAAATAGAAAGAGAAAGATGAGTTGGAATATATAAAAAGAAACTGAGAAGGTGGAACTGTAAGGATAGGAGGAAAACCACGTGAGTAGGAGAACTGCAGGAAGAAAGATCAAGGCTGAGCAATACTCAATGGTTTAGCAATGTGGAGTTGCTCATTGCCTTCAGAAGAATAGAGGGGAACTCAAATGAGTAGGAGAAGAGGAATTGGAGAGAAAAAGGATAGAAAGCTCTTTCAAGGAGTCTGGCACTAAATGAAAGAGAGAAATGGAACAGTAGCTGGATGGAGAAGTGAGGAAATTGTTTTGTTTGTTTTTAAATTGCAGAAATAAACAGTGTGATTGTATATGATGGGAATGATCCTTTACGGAGAGGAAAACATTGATGATGCAGAAGACAGGAGAGTAAGTGGAGCAATATCCTTGAATAATGTGAGGGGATGGCATCTAGTGCACAGGTAGAGGGATTGGACTTGCCTAAAAACATGGAGATTCATTTGAGGGCAGAAGAAAAGACAGAGTACTTGGGAGTGATACCAATCAAAAGCACTGGGTTCTCTGCCCAGTGTGCTCAAATGACCAATTCCTATTCTTGAGATACCAGGGTTTCAGAGAGAGAAAGATTTTGTTGCTAAGCACGAAGCAGGAGATTGGATGGCCTATCGGCCTAGAAATCTGTCTCTGCAAACTGCAATAACTCTGACAGTTTTATAATATCAAAACATGGGCAGGTTTTAGGTTAATGAGCACAGTGGCTAGAGATGACAAGGTTAGAGATGATCTAATTATTGAGTATGCACAGATTGATTTCATGCTTAGCCACAGAACGTATGTAAGAAAATGGTGGCCTTAACAAAGTTTAAGTTACTGCACATCTGGTGGGCCAATTTTGGTTAGATCTAGCTCCATCTAGCAAATTAGTTTTGGAATTTGGTGTGGGTTAGTTCTGGGCTGACTCACGGCCCTTCATTAATAGACATTAGAGGCTGTCTTTAGTGATCATAAGACTCTAAAATTGAAAAACAGGATAAGATGGTACAAGTAGTGTACAGTCTTCAAGTTTTTACAATCACAAGATAAAGATTATATAGTTACACAGTCATTATCAGAAATCAAGGCAGCTGGATTACAGTTCAGAAATTTCAGGTATTTTCCTCTGTCTATTCTAATATACTGGAAAGTATATTAGAAAAGAAAATATTAGAAAAAGAAATATGTATAATGACTCAGTAATATAATCATTTTTTAAATCCTAACTTCTTGGTTACAGGAGATATCCATGGGGGGGGGGGGTAATGCTGTGGTTTTCTTCTCCTACAGCTGTTGAGGTGTAGTAGAAAGCTAGGTCATTAGCTGAAAGTGAGGATGTGGAGAAGGTATTAAAAGGAAAAAGTACTTACTGTAACCATAAAATCATCACAATTTTAAATCTTTGACAAAAAAAGGAGAATATATGATGTAGTTGTCTAGGAAACTGGGAGTGACGATGAGCTAGGAAGATGCAGGGTCTACACTTGCAATGATGAGTCCAGTGGGAGACCTGTCAGCCTGGTTGTATGTTTTCCTCCACCTCTCTTCAGCTACATCCTGTCGGCTCAGAGCAGGCAGAGAATGCATTTTCATCAAAGTTGTGGTTCATGAGGTGAGAAAGAGTTGAGGTCATTTACTGCATAAAATGATCCTTCTATCTCATCTGTGGCTATAAACAAAATATCCTATTCTTTAATGCTTTTATTTCCTCTTAATTATGCAGTATCTGTTGATACCATTGCATTGATACTTTTTATTTTCATTTTCCAGGTATATTTTTGCCTTGCCCTTTATTTTCAATTATTGTTCTAGGTGTTTCTTATATTCAGCATTTAACTACAGTTTGCTCTTTTAACCCACTGAGAGATTATTTGTCTATTCAATCCTATTTACTGCAACTCTAACAAGATTTGCTTAACCCTGCCGTCTTATTTTGTATTTTCTATGTACTGTGCTTTCTTGTTGTTGTTGTTTTTTCCCTTTTCTTCACTTTTACTGTATTGTTTGAGGGTTTCTTCCCACTCCCAATGTTTTGGAAGTTACATTATAAGTCTATTGTACTGGCTGTAATGCTTAATTTTTAAATTAATTTTTTTATAATTATAAAACTATGTTATTGTAGAAAGATTAGAAAATACAGGAAAACATAAGGAAAAATATTAGTTTTCAAAACAAGAGGTAATAATTCTTAACAGTTTTTATAAAATGTACTAAACTTTACTTAGCCTGAATGTAACAGAAGAAAAATATTGAAGTGATGCTGAAAGACTTACCAAACTTTGGATGATATTTTACCTCAAAAAAATTATAAATTTCTACAAAGAAAAATCTATAGATAAAAATTAAAATTATAGGAAACATTAAGAGTTTAAGATAAGTATTGTGCCAGTTTGGATATATTATGTCTTCCAGAAAAAGCCATGTTCTTTAATGCAATCCTGTGGGGGCAGACATATTAGTGTTGATTAGGTTGGAACCTTTGGATTAGGTTGTTTCCATGGAGATGTGACCCACCCAACTGTGAGTGACACCTTTGGTTAGGGTGTGAACACTCATTGAATGTTTCCATGGAGATGTGGCCCCACCCATTCAGTGTGGGTCTTGATTCGTTCACTGGAGTCTTATAAATGAGCTCACAAACAGAAGGACCTCGGAGCTGCAGCTGAGACAGACATTTTGAAGATGGCTGTTGAAAGCTGATGCTGATGCCATTTTGAAATGTGACCTGGGAGCAAGCAGACACCAGCCACGTGCCTTCTGAGCTAACAGAGGTTTTCCAGATGCCAATGGCCTTTCTCCAGTGAAGAAAGGCATTGTTGATGTCTTACCTTGGACACTTTATGGCCTTAAGACTGTTACTGCGTAACCAAATAAACCCCCTTTATAAAAGCCAATCCATTTCTGGTGTTTTGCAAAACAGCAGCATTAGCAAACTGGAACAAGTATATTTGTTTACTTTTTTAATTACTGTTGTAATGGCTATATGTTTCTAAGCAATAAAAGTAGGCACACTCTTGTAAAAAAAATCAAAAGATACAGGTAATGTCCAAACAAACCACAATACTTTTAAAGTAAACAAAAAAATAGTGTTTTAAAATCTCTGCCATTAATTTATACAAATTTTTCCAGAAAATTTAAAAAGAGGGACTACTTCTCAACTCATTTTATGGGGCCAATATTACCCTGATAACAAAGAACACTCCAGAGTGGTATTCCTCACAAAAGCAAAAATTCTTTTTAAAAAATTGCAAGTTGAATCCAACAATATAAAAAAAGAACAAGACATCATTACCAAGTGACTTTTATCAATGTAATTTACCATATTAACATACTAAAAAAATATATGATTTCTCAATAGATGCAGAAAAAGCATTTGACAAAATGCATGTCCATTCCTGAAAAAAATTATCAGACTTCTAAGAATAGAAGGGAACTTCCTCAACCTGATAAAGGGCATCTGCAGAAAACCTGTAGCTAACATCATATACTTAATGGTGAAAGAATAAATGCTTTCCCCAAAAGACTGGGAACAAGGTAAAGATGTTCACTCACACCACTTCTTTTCAACAGTGTAAAGGAGTTTCTAGCTAGTGCAAAAAGGCCAATTAAAAAAAAAAAAGCATATCTAGATTGGAAAGGAAGTGAAACTATATTCACAGAATGTGATCATTTATGTAGAAATATGATGGAATCAATGAAAAAAGCTACTAGAACTAATAAGTCAATTTATCAAAGCTGCAGGATAGAAAATCAGAATACAAAAATAAATTGTATATCTATATACTAGCAATAAAGAATAGGAAATTGGTGTTATAAAAACACCATTTACAATAGCACCAAAAGTATTAGATAGTTAAGGGTAAATTTGAGAAATGATGTGTCAGACCTGTTCACTGAAAACTAAAAAACATTGCTGAAAGATATTTGAGAAAGCCAGTGTAGAGAGAGAGAGAGAGAGAGAGACGTACCTTTTCATAGGTCAGATGACTCAATACTGTCAAAATGTAAATTCTCCCAAAGTGATCTATGGAGACGATGTAATCCCAATCAAAATCCTAGTGGGTTCTTTTGCAAAAATTGACAAACTGATTCTAAAATTCTTATGGAAATGCAACAGGCCTAGAATAGCCAAATATTTTTTAAAAAGAATGTTGAAGGAATAACATCACCCAGTGTTTACAACTTACCATAAAGCTACAGTAATCAAAAGAGTGAAGAATCTGCCTAAAGACTGACAAATAGAGCATTGTAACAGAATAGGACCACAGAAATAGAGCCGCACATGCATGAACAACTGATTTTTCAACAAAGGCACAAAGACAATTGTAGAGAAAGGATAGTCTTTTCAACAAATTGTGTTGGAACAATTGAATATCCATATGCACAAATGAATTTACACCCATACTTTGCACCATAAACAAAAATTATCTCAAAATGGATCATAGATTTAAATGCAAAATATAAAACTATAAAATTTCTAGGACAAAACATAAAATAAAACCTTATAATCTTGGGTTAGGCAAAGATTGTTAGATACAACATAAGCATGCTCCATAAAAGAACAAATTGATAAATTGAACATCATCAACATTTAAAATTTCTGCTCATCAAAACATAGTGTTAATAAAAAGAAAAGAAGCTGCAGACTGGGAAAAAAAATATTTGCAAATCATATATCTGATAAAGGACTGTGTGACTTCTTTTATACTTCTGTATTATATATACTTATTTTGAGATTCATTCATACACCTATGATACAATCCAGCCATTTCACTCCTAGGTATTTACCCAAGGGAAATGAAGCATGTGCCTATACAAAGACTTGTCCACAAATGTTCATAGCAGTTTTTTAGTAATAACCAAAACTGGAAACAACCCAAATAAAGATCGACAGGTGAATGTAAAGACAAACTAGAGTATAACCCTTCAATGGCATACTACTCAACAATGAAAAAGAATGAACCATTGACTTACATCACAAACTCAATGAATCTCAAAATAAGTATATATAATATAGAAGAATAAAAGAAGTCACACAAAAAGAGTTCATACTGTATGCTTCCATTAATATAAAACTCTGGAAAATGCAAACTAATCTATAGTGACAGAAAGCAGATCAGTGTGCGCCTGGGGAAGGAGGGTGTGGTGGGAAGGGGCAGAAAGCAGGGATGATACAGGGGCATGATTGGAGTGATGGATACATTCATTATCTTAATTGTGGTAATTATTTCATGGGTATAAGCATATATTGAAACTTTATCAAATTGTATACTATAAATATTTGTAGTTTTTATATGTCAATTACACCTCAATAAAGAAGTCTAAAAAATGAAAAGAAAACTCAGTCTCCTTACAGATAATTTACTAGCAGAAAATAATGGGAAAAGGCTAATCTTTAAGTAAAAGATTCTGCACATGTGCCAAAACACTTTGAGGAGAGAAAACAATCATGGGAAAAATACTGTAACTTGTATCTATTATATGGCCAAAGAAATAAGGCATTAATTTAAAATATCAATCTACTTTTTTCCCTTTCCTAAATTATTTGACCAATGGAAGCATTATTTTCCTCAATGAGTCAAAAATAATTTCACCTTTTAACTTGTTTATATTTGGACCATGCTTTTACTGTACAATTTTTTTCTATTTCTTTTTTCTTATTTCATTTCATGCTACAGTCTATAATATTTTTCATTACACTTGACAATACAGTGGACACTTGCATTGTTTCTTATTCTCTCTTTGTTTCTTTCTTGGACTTTTAAATAATTTGTTGGAGTACCTCCTCAAACGATTTTTTGAAAGAATATTTGAGCTAAATTTTCTTAGTTCTTACATTATTATAAACATTTTTATTTTGCCCTCATATATAATTGATATTTGGCAAGGTATAAAATTTTAGGCTCAAAATCATTCTCTCAGAATTTTGAAAGCATCCAAAGTTACTAATATAAAATTCATATGCCAGGCTGATACCTATTTCTTTATACGCAATGGTTTTGTTGTTGTTGTGTTTATTTCTGGAAGCTTTTAGGATTAGCTTTTTATCATGAAATTTCACCAATGTGTCTAAAAATCTTTTTTCATTCATCCTGCTCCCTAGTCATTGGACTTGTTCCTAAAATAAGTCTTTCTTCAGCTCTGGGAAATTCCCTTCATCTATTCCTTTGATTATTTATTGGTCCTCATTCCCCAGCCCCCTGCCAGTTGTGTCCGTTCTCTATTTTTGGAAATACAATTCAATAGCTATTGGGCATTCTGGGTCTACTCTCCATGCCTCTCAATTTTTCTCTCATATTTTCTATCTTTTTATATTTTAGGGGTTCCTTACACGTTTTTCCATATCATTAATTCAACCCTGTTTGTTTTTATTACTCAGTCTCTCCATTTAAATTTTTATTTCACCATTGACATTTTTAACTTTCAAGAATACTTTCTTGTCATATGATTGTCCCTTTTTTATAGCATTCAGTTCATATGCTATCAATGTATTATTATCTCAGCTCTTTTAGAATACAAATTGAAGAAAAACTTTTGAAGTCCTCTCCTGTTCCTTGCATCTTCTCTGTTGTTCTAATGTCAGCTTAGTCCTCTTTTCCAACCACTGGCTTTCCTCAACAGGTGGTTCTTTTGTGCAGTCAGTCTACTATGTATCAGGTTATGTTCTAGGTGCTGGCGTGATTACATTGATCAATATATTTTTCATAGTTCTATTTATCCAAAAATTCCTCTTCCAAAATCAAGGGCTATCTGGAGCCTCTGTGAACACAGGCAGGGAGTGCTGCCAGGCAAACTTCCCTTGCAGATGCGTGTGTATGCGTGGGGGCTTGGGGGAGAGTAGAGAGGTGAGCTTGGCCCATGTACAATTGCCAAAGTAGAGGACTTAACAGTTCGGGGCATTTCAGCCCTAGAGGGAATTTCCTTTCTTTCTGCACTCCCTGGTCTCTTCCGAACATCTAGAGACATCTCAGCATCCTCTTTCCCTCTGGACCACAAACCCATGAAAGGATCCCTTTCTGGATTGGCCTTTGACTCTGGGAAGAAAGCAGTTCTCAGGGGTGTACTCTCACAGCCAGGGTTCTCAACTGGGTACAATTTTGCCCCTCCCTCCAGGGGATTTGGCAATGTCTGGAGACATTTTTGGTTGTCACAACTTGGGAGCAGGGGCAGTACTGGCATTTAGTGGGTAGAGACCAGGGATGCTACCAAACATCCTATGATGATGCACAGGAGAACCCCTCAAAACAAAGAGTTATCTGGTCCAAAATATCAATAGTACTGTGCTTGAGAAACCCTGCTCTAGGATCAAATGCTGCTGTCAATGCAAGGGAGAAGTGGGTGGTCCCTAGGTGCATCAATAGTGCTTTAAATTACATTCATTATTACCCAGTAGCCCACTCCAATTTTTCAATTTGTTAAAAACTAGGATCTCCTCCAGAGTACTTTTGGGAAAATGGTGCTTACATCTGTAATAACCTACTCTTGTATATATGCTGTAGATTATATTTTCCTTTACTCTTCTTTTTTTATCAATTTAATTGCATTTACCTTCCAAAAATTCCTCAAAATGCCTGGTTATAAACATTCTTGTTTCCAGTGAATTTATGGTTGCTGATTGATTTTTGTATAGGTATAATGCCTTAAGTATGTCTAGCCCTATAGAGGTGCTTTAAAGAAAACTGTGAGTGGAAATACTCTAAGCATTTTTGCAGTAATAATATTGATAGCAGTTATAATAACCCCATACGAAATTTAGACAGTATAATTTCTAACCACATAATACCCATCTTTGACATTTGACCAGAAAAGCAAGAATTAAGAAAGATATATCTGAGATTTTGCCTTCAATTTCTCTACTGTAATGAAAGTTTCTTCAGAATTTTATGACATTAGTTATAATCTGGATTTATTAAACCACTGGTCTTGATGGCTGTTCCTACTTGCTAACGCTGCCATTGTGCAAAATACCAGAAATGAATTGGCTTTTATAAAGGCGGTTTATTTGGTTACAAAGTTACAGTCCTAAGGCCATAAAAGGGTCCATGAACAAGAGGATACCTTCACTGAAGAATGGGTGATGGCATTTGGAACACCTCTGTCAGCTGGGAAGGCACACGGCTGGCATTTGATGGTCCTTTGCTCTCAGTTTGCTTTGCTTTCAGCTTCTGATTCCAGTGGCTTTCTCTCTGGGAGTCCTCTCTTAGCTTCTCTGGAGCAAACTCTGGGCTTCATCTCTTAGCTTAGCATCCCCAAACATCCTTCTATCCGTGTCACCAAGCATCTCTCCAAAAGTCTCTCTCAGCTGCTCTGAGCCCCTTCTGTCTGTGCTCTCTTATAGGACTCCAGTGATTTAATTAAGACCCACCCTGAATGGGCAGGGTCCACACCTCCATGGAAATAATTCAATCAGAAGTTCCACCCTAATCAACAGACTTATCAGTCTGCTCCCACAAGAGTTCATTAAAAAATATGGCTTTTCTGGGGGACCTAATAGATCTAAACTGGCACAATGGCTTGATAAGAATTACTCAAAAATGAATATTTTTGCACTATATTTGGTTTTATTTTTACCAAATCATAACCCAAACCAAGACCAGGTTAGAAAATTAGTACCACCTGACTAGAGTTCATTTTATCTTAGATATTTGGATAAAAGGCCTAGCTGTTTGGATAAAGAGCTGAAATATTAGGATATTTGATGCACACTGAATTTTATAGTTTTTAATTGAAAGTGCCAAGCATGTTCTTGGAATAAAAATGTAAACCAAAAGAATTTTTAAAGGTATAGACATTAGAAATCTCAGCCTCTCTCCCCAGGTCTCTAGTCCTTATCTGCAGAGGCAACCACCATTAGCAATTCCTTCAGACTACATTAATTTTAAGGCATAATAATCTCAATAAAATGAGCTAATTCTATTAATGTATTTACTGAACATTATCAGAGCTACAGTCCTATCCCCTTACTTTATTGCTAACATTTAATGATTAAGATTTTATTAGATGCTTGATGTTAAGGTTGTGTATAAGTCACCCTCTAATTATAATGCCAGAACAAAGCACCCCAACATCTAAGTGGCTTACAATAAGACAGGTGTCTTTCTCATGTTACATGTTAGCGGTGGAGCCAGCTATGGGGTTGACTACAGCTCTGCTTCAAGTTCTCTTCATTCCAGTGTTCAGGCTAAAAGAGCAGCCCCTAACTGGGACATTGCCACATGTGTCAGACAGAAAAAATCCTGGTAGAACCCTCAATGGCACTTAAACCACTCTGTTTTCATTGCTCAAAACTAGTCACATGGCCAAGCCTGACATCAGTAGAGTGGAAAGGATGGTCTTCCTGAAGGGAAAAACCCATTAGGGAAAGAACTGGTAGAGACAGGCCCATTAGGAGAGACAGTAAATACTTGAAACAGCTTGTATAAATGTTGTCATTTTTCAATTCAGTTATGTATTTTGCAACTGATGGCTGCAGTCCTAATTAAAGAATGTCCAAATGATGCTCATTAATTCTAACTTGTACACCTCTATCCCTAATTTAGTTGATTTGCCCCACAGAACTGAGCTTCTTTGCTCTCACCCTACAGTATCAGATATAACCAAATAAATGGATTTTGACTGATTCTTTTCATAGGAAAAGGGAGAAGATCCATGTGGCTTCACAAGAACTATATCTAATGAATCCCTGAGGTGACACTGGCACCCAGAAGTGGTAAATCTGCCATATTCAATTTGCAAGTGCATCAACTAAACTGGAGGTGTCAGAGACAGACTCAGCATATCTGAGTATATTTAATAAAGCTGCTGCTTAAAAACCTCAAGGAAGAGGTTATTTTGAGAAAATTGTTTAGAAATTTTAGGAATATATTACTTACATTTCTTGATTTATGCAAACATATGTTCTTTTTATCACTTTAAATAATTGGCAATGTGGATATATTTGATTTGCTTTACAATCTTTAGCTCTAAGGATATGAAAAAAAGAGGGGTGTTAATTATTTACTAATTCCTTTTGTAAGGTAGGGGAAACAGTGTGGTAGTTTGGAGCTCTTATGTACTCCAGAAAAGGCCATGTTCTTTTAATCCTTTCTTGTGGGTGCAGACTTATTGTGGGTGGGAGCTTTTGATTTGGTTGTTCAATTGAAATGTGACCCACCCAGTTCAAGGTGGGTCTTAAACCTTTACTGGAGTCCTTTATGAGAGGATAAAAGGCAAAAACACTGAGAGAGAGATAGAGAGCCATTGAAACCAGAACCCAGGAGAGAAGGACCAGCAGACATCCCCATGTGCCTTCCCATGCGACAGAGGAACCCCAGATGCCAGAGCTGTTCCTCAGAGAAGGTATCTTCCTCTTGATGCCTTAGTTTGGACATTTTCCTGGCCTTAGAACTGTAAATTTGTAAACTAATAAATCCCTATTGAAAAAAGCCAACCCATTTTTGGTATATTGCATTCTGGCAACTTTAGCAAACCAAAACACAGAGTATATCAGGTAACCTCACGAAGGAATAGAAAACACAGCCAAGATTGTATAGTAATAATATTCCATGGATGATTTCTGTAGTTCCCCTAAATCTTTGATGTCTTTGAGACCTAGTAAATCTTAAATTTTTTGGAATTGCCAGTTCAGAATACAAATCTTTAATCATTGCAGTATTTTGATCTGCTGGTTAAGAGCTTGGACTTTGGAGCCAAAGAGACCTAGGCAGAGTAGCTCTATCACTTACCAACTTGTGTGATTTTGTTCAAGTTAACTAACCTCACTAAAGGCTTAGTTTTTTTTCATCTGCAAAATGATGCTGTAACTACAGTATAGAGTGTTTATGGGAATTAAATGATATAATATTGTAAACCTCTTAGCATAGTACCTGGCATATAATAAACAGTCAATAAACATTAGCAATCATTATTATTTTTTGTAACAAAGATTATTACATATTTTTCTACAATATGGGTACACTCAAATATAAAAGACTCATTCAATTTTCCTGAATAATTCTGATTCCTGTTTTGCTTTATACTCTCTACTCTCAAATTAAAATGTTGTAAGGAGTGTCATAGTCAACAGAAAAATATTTTACTTATACAGATAACACAGAAGAATGAAGTTCATCTTCCAACAAATAAGCTATTTAAGAAACTCACTTACTCATTTCCTAGCTATCATTCCAGGACTCCAGTCAGGGTCTTTAATGGATGAAAACCTTCATTACTCCATGTGAGAAACTTCACATCAAGAGATTTATGATTGGAAAGTTATTTTTAAAATTATCTTCTTTAGATCTCCAATATTAAACATTTAAACAGAAAGTGAAGTGCTTGGTGTGGATGAGCCAGGAAAATTTATTAAAAATGTGTTTGGCGGTCCCAGGCTCAGCACTGGAGCCACCGCCCCATGGTGGCAATAGCTGGCCTGGAGGCAGGCATTCTTTCACATGGTATTTTCCCTCTCTTTCTTTAACTGAATTCACTGCCAGCATTTAAAAATAATTGATTTCACAGGAAAAATCCAGATTCCTGGCTTTTCTTGAAATATCTGAAGATCTGGCACCACTGGGCTCTCATTTTACATGACAAGAATCAGTTACAGAAAGATGGCAGCATAGAGAGGAGTGGAAGCTAAGTAGTCCCCCTGGAACAACTACAAAAAACCAGAAACAACTAGTAAATAATCCAGAATAACTGCAGGGGGATAAACGAGACCATCCACTCATCATACACCAACCTGAATTGGGAGGAATGCCCGAGAACACAACATAAAATCTGTAAGTAAAACCTGTTGATCCAAGTCGTGAGACCCCCTCCCCCATAGCCTGAGCTGCAAAGCCTCGTGGTGCCAGAGAGAAGCTCTCTCCCAGCAAGCGAATATAGCTCAGCTGAGCTCCAACTGGGGTTTTAAGTAGCGAGTGTGAACTGCTCACTACAGGTACGCATCCCCAAAAAACAGACAGAGGCTTTGGGTGATGACTGACCTTGGAGAGCCATAAGGTCGCCTTGAACTGGTTCTGAAGGGGACTATCTGTTTCTTTTTCGGCTCAGTGGAGAAAGCCCCAGTCATATTCAGTTTCCAGGGCTGTGACTTGGAGAAGGGTGGAGACAGCACAAGCAGACAGCGAGACCATTGAAATGCTAATGACCTTCACCTGGGGGGTCTGTCTTCTCTAGGAGGAAAGGGGTGGGGCCCTTTCCATTCAGAACCAGACCCCAGAGCCTGGGGGAACACGGCCATACCTCCTCACACCAGTCAAGAATTATAGGCTAACAGGCATCACCTGCTGGGCAGAAAAGCACAGTGACCTGAGGCATCAAAGGGTGGAGCAATTTTCTAAGACACACCCGCAGGGAAACCAGATACTGAATATTTCTTCCCTCTGGGACCTGAGCCTGTTCTGGTCTGGGAAAACCTGATTTGGATAACCAAGGAAACCATGCCTAGACAACAGAAAATTACAACCTACACTAAGAAAAACAAAGTTATGGCCCAGTCAGAGGAACAAACATACACTTCAACTGAGATACAGGACTTTAAACTAATGCTAAATCAAATCAAAAAGTTTAGAGAAGATATTGCAAAAGAGATAGAGGCTGTAAAGGAAACACTGGGCATATATACAGCTGAAATCAAAAGTTCAAAAAAACAACTAGTAGAATCTGTGGAAATGAAAGGCACAACACAAGAGATGAAAGACACAATGGAAACATACAACAGCAGATCTCAGGAGGCAGAAGAAAACACTCAGGAACTGGAGAACAAAACACCTGAAAGCCTACACGCAAAGGAGCAGATGGAGAAAAGAATGAAAAAATATTAGCAACGTCTCCGGGAACTCAAGGATGAAGCAAAGTACAATAATGTACGTATCATTGGTGTCCCAGAAGGAGAAGAGAAGGGAAAGGGGGCAGAAGCAATAATAGAGGAAATAATTAATGAAAATTTCCCATCTCTTATGAAAGACATAAAATTACAGATCCAAGAAGCGCAGCGTACTCCAAACAGAAGAGATATGAATAGGCCTATGCCAAGACACTTAATAATCAGATTATCAAATGTCAAAGACAAAGAGAGAATCCTGAAAGCAGCAAGAGAAAAGCGATCCATTACATACAAAGGAAGCTTAATAAGACTATGTGCGGATCTCTCAGCAGAAACCATGGAGGCAAGAAGGAAGTGGTGTGATATATTTAAGATACTGAAAGAGAAAAACCGCCAACCAAGAATCCTATATCCAGCAAAGCTGTCCTTCAAATATGAGGGAGAGCTCAAAATATTTTCTGACAAACAGACAATGAGAGACTTTGTGAACAAGACACCTGCCCTACAGGAAATACTAAAGGGAGCACTACAGGGTGATAGAAGACAGGAGTGCGTGGTTTGGAACACAATTTTGGGAGATGGTAGCACAACAATGTAAGTACACTGAACAAAGGTAACTATGAATATGGATGAGAGAGGAAGGTGGAGAGCATGTGAAACACCACAAGAAAGGAGGAAAGGTAAAGACTGGGACTGTGTAACTTGGTGAAATCTAGAGTATTCAACAATTGTGATAAAATGTACAAATATGTTCTTTTACGAGGGAGAACAAGCAAATGTCAACCTTGCAAGTTGTTAAAAATGGGGAGGCATTGGGGAGGGATGCAATCAGCATAAACTAGAGACTGTAACTAATACAATCATTGTATCATGCTTCCTTTTATGTAACAAAGGTGATATACCAAGGTAAATTCAGATAAGAGGGGGGGATAGGGGAGGCATGTTAGACACTTGACATTGGTGGTATTGTCTGATTCTTTATTCTACTTTGATTTAAGGTTATTTTTCCTTTTGCTGCTTCCTAGCTGTCATTTTTTTCCCCTCTTTCTTTTGCCTCTCTACCTTCTTTGACTCTCCCTCCTGCCTTGTGGAAGAAATGTAGATGCCCTTATATAGATAGTGGTGAAGGTGGTGAACACATAAATGTATGACCATGCAGAGAACCATCGATTATTTACTTGGGATGGAATGTATGGTGAGTGAACAAAACCATATTAAAAAAAAATGGGTTGATGACAAAACCTCGAGGGCAATATACTGAGTGAAATAAGCCAGACACATAAGGACAATTATGGCAGGGTCTCACTGATAGGAATTAATTATAATATGTAAACTCATAGACATGAAATATAAGGTACCAAGATATAGGACAAGGTTTAAGAATGGGGAGTGGTTGGTTACTATGAGCAGAATGTTCAACTAGGATGAACTTAAATGTTTAGAAATGAACAGGAGTGTTGGTAGCAAGATGTGAGAATAACTAACAGTGCCGAATGGTGTGTGAATGAGGTGGAAAGGGGAAGCTCGGAGTCATATACGATACCAGAAGGAAAGTTGGAGGTCAAAAGATGGGAATGAATAAAACTGAATCCTCTGGTGGGCAATGTCCATGATCAACTGTAGAAATACTAGAAATCGCTTCCATGAACCAGAACAAATGTATGACAATACAATTAGAAGTTAATAATAGAGGGGCATATAGGGAAAAACTATATACCTATTACAAACTATATACTACAGTTAGTAGTATTTCAACATTTTTTCATAAACAGTAACAAATGTACTATACCAATACTAGGAATCAACAATTGAGGGGGGTTGGTTAGGGATAGGGGAGGATTAGAGTTTCCTTTTCTTTTTTTTCCTTTTTTCATCTTTCACTTTATTTCTTGTCTGGAGTAATGAAAAGTTTCTAAAAATCGAACAAAAATTAAGTGTGGTGATGGATGCACAGCTGTATGAGGGTACACAGGGGCAGGTGACTGTACACTTTGGATCTTTGGATAATTGTATGGCATCTGAACAATCTCAATAAAAATGAAAAAAAATTGCAAAAAAAAAAAAAAATGTGTTTGGCATTGGACTCTGGAGCCATGCCACTGTATCCACCACCCCAGGGGTGTCTGGACCCACAACATGAAGTGTTGTAACCTTCCTTTCCCTGAGCATTGGCCTGCTGTACAGGCACCTGCTTTGCGTGTCGTGCCCAATGCTTTCATTCCTACCCAGGACTGCAGTCTTGCCTTGATCCCCAGCCTACTTGGCTAGAGTCCTATGTTCCTGCCTTGGTCCAGCCTTGCCCCTGGGATGGGGTGGGGGGTCTGTGTTCTGGCTGGTTCCCCACTGAGGAAAATGAGTCTCTAGAACTAGACAACTGTCTGCACAATGTTGAGTAGCATCTGTTACCTGAAAGCACCCACCTCTCCCCCACATCCATTGCTGAACGTCTGAGCCAGTCTTGCCTTTTGCATGACATTGAATAGACCTGAATAAACAGTCTTGGCTGACCTCAGAGTCTTATTTGTTTCTTCCACTGATATTGTTCTGTTGTGCTTTCCTGTCTCTTTTCTTGTCCCACGAAGATGACCCTGAGGCTTCTTTGGTTCCGGAAGTCATTTTACCAAAGTACACGTGATGTAAGCTCTGTACATGCTAATGCTATCTGGTGTCTGCAAATATAAAATTTGATGTCAGATCTAAGAATAAACACCAATATTGTTTGTAATGGTAGAGAGGAAGGGGAAAGAAATAATATTGCTGAGCATTTCCTATATACTAGCACTTTGCTAAATGTTTTACTGATTTTATATAATTTAATTCCCACAAAATCCTATGAAATAAATATTATTTCTATTTAATAGATGAAGAAACTGGGATTCACAAAGGCTAAGAAGTTTACACAAAGTTAAGCAACTAACTAATGGCCCAACTCAGATTTAAATCTAAGTCTGATTCATTAACTGATATTTATATTGATAAACAATAATGATACTAAAATCTAATACTTATTAAACACTTTCATATTGCCAGCCACTGTATACGCACTAAACCTAGATCATCTCATTTAATCTCCAGATCAATCCTTTTATTGATATCAACACTGATTATCTCATTTAATCCTCATATCAATCCTATTACTGTCCCCATTTTATAAACAAGGGAATTGAGGCACACAGAGATTAAGAGGTAACTTGTTTAAGTCCTCCCACCTAACAAGAGCCAGAGCAAGAGTCTGAACCAAAAAGGTCTTATTCTACAGTAAAGCCCATTAAATACAATAAGCACTATTTAATTTCCATATGTAAATATATATAGCCTTTCCCATCCAAAAGGAATATGAGATATGTTATGGAAAATACACTCCACAATAAAATATGGAATATATGAAATATTTAAAAACATCAGAACAAAGATAATATAAGAAAATGAGGCTAGAGAACTAAGGCAATGCTGAGAAATGTATGCCACAGATTCTTATTAATTTACCAAAGGAGGGTCATACAGAATGAAACCCATGTCAAATAAGTATTCGGCTCAAACATGTTCAAACAATTTCTAATCAGCATCCTATTACTAACTAAAGTTTAAAATATTCAATAAACAGATGAACCCACAAAACCTTCCTTTGTCCTACTGAGCCTTTCATAGAGCTTCAGACATTAAAATAGTCAATCAAAGACTGAAGTATCCTGAAGATTGAAAACCTTGTCACTTAGGATCAAGCCACTTACTTAACTCCAGTGATTTGAGAGGGATAATTACATTAATCATCCTTTCTTAAGAAGTAGAGGGTAGAATAGCTTCTCATGCTGCTGCTATCTGGAATTTGTCCACATTTCCAATGTTTCAAGTATGTATCGGTCAATTCTTAGTTGCAGGCAATGGAAACAACTCTACCTGATAAAAGCAGAGATTTATTGAAAGGATAGGTAGCGTGCAGATTTCTGGGAAGCCTGGATAACTAAACTTTGAATGAGGGGCATGGATGAGAGGCCACACAACCTGAAGTACAGCTAAAATCTCACCAGAGCACCAGGCTGCTTGCATCCTTTGGGGCCATTGCCACCTCTGCTACCAGTCAACTCTAGAATGGACTCCCTTTTCTTTATATTTTTAATAGCTAACTAAATTTAATTTCAAATTCTGAGTCCAAAGCACCTCATTGGGCAAATCCAGATCATGTACCAATACTCTAGCTGCAACAGAGGCTGGGAAGAAAATATCTGGACTTCTTAGCTTCTAAAATAGAAGGCAAGCTCTACTCTCCACCAAGACTTACGCAATGAGGAATGAACTTCCATTCAAAGGAGGGTCAGTTGCTGGCAATGACAGTGCAGTAAATGCCAGGGGAGGAAAGAATCAGGGAAAATATGGTATTAAACAAAAATGATATACATAAAATGCTTAGAGCAATTGCTGGCACATAATCATTATTCAATAAATGCTAGTGGTTGTTTCCAACCCGATTGTAGTAAAACCATTTCTGTACTATTTAAATTTAGATACAATTACATGTTACACTGAATATATCACTTTGAAACAAGTAGGAGCTCTGTAGATTTGTTCATTTTTCCTTATCTGTTTTCTTCCTTTCCTCCCACACTCATAGGCTCAGGATTCCTGTTGGGGAAAAGTCCTCAGCTGATATGATGGTAAAATAATTTAATACCTTTCTAAATTTAATCTAAATCCTGACTATAAAAGGGGGATTAATTTTCAGAGTTGCTGGAATAGAGATTTGCAGAATGGAAAAAAGCCCCCTGTGTCTCTAAGTAAATGTTATGTAACACAAATATGTCCTCTTGGCATATCCAGTCATAACGAGGTCTCAGCCTCTAAGAATAGAAATTAGCCAGGTGTGCTAGGATGAAGCTATTGGTAATGACCCTGAAGGTCTGGGGATGAAGGAATAGGAAGAAGAAGGAGAAGAGATAAAGAAAAGAAAAAGAAAAGATATTTATTGAGCACCTTTCATTTAATTCTCACAATATTGCAGTGATGGAGATATTTCATTTGTTAATCCTATTTTACTTTAAAGAAAACTGGAGTTCAGAGGCATCAAGTCAGTTACTCAAGGTCACACAGCATGGCCCATCCAATTGCAAAATCCATGCTTTTTTCCATGGCATTCCAATCAAGATGAGGCTTTTCCTCGAGCTGGAAATGTAGCATTTGTGTCAGTGGTAGAAAACAAACTACCTAAATAGAACTATCTCATGCTTCTTTATAATTTTTTTTTAAAGCCCCTAAGATGGTGTCATAGAATCACTATTTCCCCAAAGCAAAGAAGTAGTAAAAGGAAGAGAGAAACCAGCTCCAGGAAAGCAGGAATTTTTATCTAATTCATTACCAAATCTCTAGTTCAGAGAACAATCTTGACACAGAATAGATGCTTAATAAATATTTGTTAAGCAAACCAATCAATCATTCTAAATATGTTTATCCCCATGCTAGGCTATGTTGGGAAGGATATTTATTATGCATTAAGACTTGTGGATTTTTTCAGTATCTTAAGACGATATCTTAATAGAGAAAATGTATTTAATTCTGTATGTGCTTAATTTGTATGCATGTTACAAATGCATTTTTGTATTTGAAGATGGATTTTTAATAATTAAATAGATATTTATGTGGAAAGTATTTACATTAAAAATTCCCATGTGAGAGAGGCTAAACTTGCTTTTAATTGTGCCTAAGAGTCTCCCCAAGTGCCTCTTTGTGGCTCAGATGTGGCCCTCTTTCTCCTTAACTAAGCCACCTTGGCAGGTGAACTCACTGCCCTCCTCCCTACATGGGACCCAACTCCCAGGGGTGTAAATCTCCCTGGCAACGCAGGACATGACTCCCAGGGATGAATCTGGACCCAGCATCGTGGGATTGAGAACATCTTCTTGACCAAAAGGGGGATGTGAAATAAAATGAAATAAAGCTTCAGTGGCTGAGAGATTTCAAATGGAGTTGAGAGGGTCACTCTGGTGGACATTCTTACGGACTATATAGATAACACTTTTTAGGTTTTAATGTCTTGGAATAGCTAGAAGTAAATACCTGAAACTACCAAACTCCAACCCAGTAGCCTTGACTCTTGAAGACGATTGTGTAACAATGTAGATTACAAGGGGTGAGAGTGTGATTGTGAAAACCTTGTGGATCGCACTCCCTTTACCCAGTGTATGGATGAATGAGTAGAAAAATGGGGACAAAAACTAAATGAAAAATAGGATGGGATGGGGGGAATGATTTGGGTGTTCTTTTTTATTTTTGTTTTTTATTCTTGTTCTTATTTTTTCTGGTATAACAAAAATGTTCAAAAATAGATTGGGGTGATGAATGCACAACTATATGATGATACTGTGAACAGCTGATTGTGCACCATGGATGATCGTATGGTATGTGAATATATCTCAATAAAACTGAATTTTAAAAAAAAATTCTCCTTGTGAATAAAAATAATTTGTTCGCTTTAACAAGAGGTATACTTATATCAAATATCAAGATCTTTTCTAATTGTAGTATTAAATGTTTTTAGTAGAGTTATTTTAAAAGGATGTCTAATATTTATGATGATTCTATAAAATTCAGAATACAGACATTTCCAATTTTATAAACACCCTAATTTCTACTGCCAGAGCTTTTTTAACCAGTAAAAGAAGATCTGTACATAGAAATTATATCTTCTGTGCTACCCAGGGGACTGGAAAATTAGAGAGTGTGCTTGGTGTAAAGTGGAGGAAAATAGAAACGTTGATTTAGAAGTGGGAAAAGGAAAGAAGCTGTGAACAGCAAGGCCAGATATATGAGATGCTGGTTGATGGGGCAAATGAAAGGCATCTGCTACTTGGTGATACCCCAGAAAAAAATCTCTTCATGGGACACATAAAAAAATCACATTTCACTTTCTTGCAGTTTAAATTTTACCAATTAGAAATTAATTTGGTTAATGTATTATCTCTTTAAAATGCAAGTATGAACGTAGGCAGTAATAGAAGAATTGAGGCACAAAAAAGGTGTAAGTTTCTCAGAAACCAAATAGAAAAATGATAGAAGAAAGTCCTGCATTATCAGTAGTTATTTTAAATTTAAATGAGTTAAACCCCCCAGCCAAAGGCAGAGATTGGTAGAATGGATTAAAAAAAAAATTGCCAAACTATATACTGTTTACAAGAGACTCACCTTAAATTCAAAGATACAGGTAGGTTGAAAATGAAAGGATACAAAAAATTATCCCATGCAAATAATAACCAAAAAAGAGCTAGGATAGCTATACTTAGATAAATTAATAGACTTTAAGTCAAAAACTGTTACAAAGGACAAAGAATGACACTGTACACTGATAAAGGGGTCAATTTGACAAGAAGATATAACATATGTAAATATATATGGACCTAACAGCAGAGCCTCAAAATATATGAAGCAAATGTTGACAGAGTTGAATGGAGAAATAGACAGTTCTACCTTAATAGTACCTTCAATATACCACTTTCAATATGGATTGAACATCTAGACAGAAAATCAATAAAGAAATAGAAAACTTAAATGATACTATAAACCAACTAGACCTACCAGACAATATAAAACATTTCACCTAACAGCAGAAAACACATTTTAGTGCACAAGGACTATTCTCTAGGATAGACCATAAATTAAATCACAAAACAAAGTCTCAATAAATTTAGAGATATTGAAATAATTTTTATTTTAAAAGTATTTTAAAGTAAGTTAAAGTAACTCTATTTTTTATGATATTTAATTACATTCTGGACCCAAAAATAGTAGAGGAAATGCCCTGATTCCTAAGAAAAGAGAATGGGATATGAAATTCTTTCAGGGCTAAATCTTCTAGGTCAACATCTGAAATGCCTTTCCTAAGAGAGAGACCTATAGATCCTTTTTTATCTTTAAATTCAGTATTTTATTAAATAAGAGTGCCTTTTTTGATAAACTTTATAGATTTTAAATTTTAGATATAATAAGAAATTTTAAATTATGTCTTTTCAAAACCTCTCACTTTTAAATCTGTTTTTTTTAATTTTATTTTGAAATAAATTCAAACTTACAGGAACACTTGGAAAAACAATACAAACCCCATACACAGAACTCCAGCATACCCCAACCCCCCTCTCCCGATACCCCATCCACCAACTTTAACATCCTGTCACACCACCATTTCTTTCTTTCCCTCCCTCCCTCCCCTCATCATCCATCATCTATTGCTCTGTCTTCTGAACATGAGAGCAAGTTGCACACATCCTTGAAAAAACACTATAATTCACATATACATTTGTCATGAACAAGAACGTTCTTTTATGCAATCCCATTAAGCACAGCTAAGAAGTTCAAGAAATTCAACATTGATACAAAGCTTACATTCTATATTTCCTTTTTTTTTTTTTTTGTTCTTTTGTCCCAACTGTGTCCCTTTGAGTCTCCTCTTCTCTATCCTCAGATCCCATCCAGGATCATCCTTGGCATTTAATTGTCATTATCTATTTAGACTTTTTTTCTTTTTTTTTTTCAATTGTGGAAATATATATACAGTCTAAATCTTCCCATTCCAGCCCCTCCCTAGCATTCCATTAGTGGGATTAATCACATTTAGAATGTTGCAATACCATCACTTTCCCACCATCCATTACTAGAAATTTCTCTTCACCCCAAACAGAAACCCTATACTCATTTCTTAACTCCCCATTGCCCCTTCCCCCACTTCTCATAACCCATACTCTTAATCTCTATGGTCATATTCTCTGATACTTCCTTTGTGTTTGGGCTTAAATTTAACCTCTTAAATCTGTAATGATCTTGTTTTTCTTTGATACCAACTTAATTTCAATAGGACACGTAAACTATGTTCTTATACTCCTCCATTCCCCCACCTTTATGTAGTACTTGTCAAAAATTACATATTTTACATTGGGTCCAAAACCACTGATTTATCATTACACTTTATGTATTTTAGATCCTGTAGGAAGTAAATAGTGGAGTTACAAATAAAAAATACAGTAGTATTGGTATTTATATTTACCTTGTGATCTTTACTGCAAATCTTTATTTCTTCATGTGGTTTCAGTCAATTGTTTAGTGCTCCTTCCTTTCAGCCTGCTCAATTCCCTTTAGCATTTCTTATAGGACTGATCTACTGATGATGAAGTCCCTCAGCTTTTCACTATCCAGGAATGTTGTCATCTCCCCCTCATTTTTACCATCCAGCTGTTTGTGAATTTTCTAAGTCTCTGATGATTATTGACTTCTATTTGTATTCCATTGTGGTCAGAGAATGTGCTTTGAATAAATTCAATGTTTTTTTAAAATTTATTGAGGCTTGTTTATGCCACAGCATATGGTCTATTCTGGAGAAAGATTCATGATCACTAGAGAATAATGTGTGTCCTGGTGATTTGGGATGTAATGTTCTATATATGTCTGTTAAATTTCTCTATATCTCTCTCTCCTTTCTTTGTTTCTCTGTCGGTAGGGCTCCCTTTAGTATATGAAGTAAGGCAGGTCTTTTATTAGCAAAATCTCTCAGCATTTGTTTGTCTGTGAAAAATTTAAGCTCTCCCTCAAATTTGAAGGAGAGTTTTACTGGATAAAGTATTCTTGGTTGGAAATTTTTCTCTCTCAGAATTTTAAATATATCATGCCACTGCCTTCTCATCTCCATGGTGGCCACTGAGTAGTCACAACTTAGTCTTAGGTTGTTTCCTTTGTATGTGGTGAATTGCTTTTCTCTTGCTGCTTTCAGAACTTGCTCCTTCTCTTCAGTTTTGACAGTCTGATCAGAATATGTCTTGGAGTGAGTTTATTTGGATTTATTCTATTTGGAGTTCACTGGGCATTTATGCTTTGTGTATTTATATTGTATAGAAGGTTTGGGAGGTTTTTCCCAACAATTTCTTTGAATACTCTTTCTAGACCTTTACCCTTCTCTTCCCCTTCTGGGACACCAATGATTCTTAAATTTGGATGTTTTATTTTATCTGTCATATCCCTGAGATCCATTTTGATTTTCTTGATTTTTTTCCCCATTCTTTCTTTTGTTCTTTCATTTTCCATTCTGTGGTCCTCGAGGAGGTTGAGTCGTTGTTCAACTTTCTCTGATCTTGTATTATGAGTATCCAGAGTCTTTTTAATTTGGCCAACAGTTTCTTTTCTTTCCATAAGATCTTCTATTTTTTTATTTACTCTCGCAATGTCCTCTTTATGCTCTTCTAGGGTCTTCTTCATGTCCTTTATATCCTGTGCCATGCTCTCATTGTTCGTCCTTAGTTGTTTGATTAATTGCACCAAGTACTGTGTCTCTTCTGATCTTTTGTTTTGCATGTTTGGGTTTGGGTTCTCCAAATCATCCGGTTTTATCATATGCTTTAAGATTTTCTGTTTTCATTTCGGGGCTCTTGGCATTTGCTTTATTTGATAGGGTTCTTTCCAGATATAAAAAATACCAATCTCTAATTTGTCAGATCTACAGCTTGGTGGTGTACACTTTCTCTAACTAACCAGCAGATGATATCCGCGAGTCACCTGTTCCCCTCAAGTCAGTTCTCCCCAACTTTGTCTTTGTGGTGTGTGGGGATCTGGTTCTTGTGGGGCTCAATTGGTTGCACTAAGTTTGGGTGTGTCGTTGGTGCTGTCTGCCCTGAATGTGAAGCGTGTGTCTGGGTGGTTAGGGAGGCAGGGCAGCTTTAATAATCAAACCTCCCAGGTGTTCCCAGAGATTGAAGGCTGTTGCAAGAGTCTAAGCCTTCATTTCAGTCTTGCCACAGATTGTCTCTGCCGCTGACTCACAAGTCCTTGGTACAGGCGTAGGGTCCCTGGGATTTCCAAGCAGGTCCACCTTCTCAGCCGTGCTCTTCCAGGACCTCTGCTGAGGGAAGGTTGTGCCGTGTCACAAGTGCGCACCGGCCCTCTAGGGAAGCCCTGGGCTGCCGGGCCTTGCAGGGGCATTCCCAACCTGCTGTAAAGATGGTTGAACAGCGTGTGTTAATTTCCCCCTTTTCACACAACTCCACCTTCCCAGCTCCGGGACAATTAGCTGTGGGTTCACTAAAGGCCACTGTCCATGGTCGATATTGTGGCATGTGTACGGTGCTGCAGGAAACACTCCCCACCACACTGGGTTTCTTGGCGCGGCTCTGGGCTGTGGGTCAGGCCCCAGGCAGGAGCATCCTCCACCCGCCAGGGAGATGGCTGCAAGGGGCGCAGTTTCTTTCTCCTTTTGGCTCTCCCTCTGCCCCCCTGGCTCTGAGACAATCAGCAGTGGGCTATCCTCCATGCCAGACACCGAGACATTGGTACAGTCTGCTCTTGCCATACTTCACTGCGTGGTTCTGGCTGTCGTAACCACAGCCACTCCTGGGTTTTTTGTTTGTTTGTTTTTCTTAAAGGAAATAGTCCATCTCCAAACACCAACCTGTGGTGTCCCCACACCGCAGCACAGCCACTGGACTTTCAGCCAGCTCACTCACTCGTTTCAGAATGCAGACTCCTGGTTTCACCAAATGCATGGTCCCTGTGGATTTATCAGACCTTGTCTGACTCATGCATCACTGGAACTGGTGTTCTGGGTCACTTTCTGGCTTTTATCTAGTATTTTTCACGGAGGTGTTTTTTTGCCCTGTCTCACCTAGCCACCATCTTAGGTTCTCCTAAATCTGTTTTTTAAGAACAAACAGTCTAGTTAGCCAAACTGATAAAGAATCATCACCATACCCGAAGTTACTATTATTAGTAGTCTATTTATTGTCATTTGGAGCATTGGTGTGTGTGTGTGTGTATGTGTGTGCGAAGGGTTGGGGTGTTTGGTCACAGCTTCAAACTGTCTACTTTGCACTCTCAGTTTCACACTAAACATATGATATATGTTAACTATAATATTATCTTCCATTATCACAGATTAATTTATTTAATACAGATAATTCTAAACTTACAAACATTATTGTGCTCCAGAAATTGGTTTTTAAATAAATGGTTTGTATCTAAGAAAACATTTTCGCCTGGAAAACACTTTTTTATTTTCAGGAGAGTATGCTAAGGCCTTAATAGTGCTGTTCCACACCAAAATTCTATGGCTGTGCATTTTGCAAAGTGTCATAGAAAAAGGAGTCAATAGATGGGCCAATGAGGAAAGATCTCCAGAGCTATTGAGAGCAAAGCTCTGGCTAGAGATAAAGATGTAGAGATGGAGACACTAAAGAAAAGAGAAATACAACAGCCAACAGCTGTTTTCCTGTGCTGGTAAAATTGATAAGGGTTTGGTAGCGGGGACCTTGGTTTAGGATTTAGCATTTTATAGATAAGAAAACTTAAGCTCAGAGAATTTAAGTAACTTGCCCAAGGCTCCACAGTAAATATGAGGCAGTCAGCACTATCTGGGCACTGAGGATACAGCAAAATACAAGGCAAAGACACTGGCCTCATGAAGCATACATTATAGTGAGGGAGACTGACAATAAACATAAATTTAATCTAATATTTGGTCATAATGAGTAAAATGAAGGAAAATTAAGCAAGGGATTGATAGCAGTGGGGGTAAAGGAGGTTATTTTAGCAAGTCTGAAGTTTAAGGAGGTGACATTTGAGCAGCAGAGACCTGAATAAAGTGTACGAATTAGTTACATGAATATCTGGGGCACTATGGACAGAGGGAACGGTGTGTGCAAAGGCTTTAGGGTGATGGCAAGCTTGGAGTGTTAAAAGACTACAAGAAAGGGATGGCTAGAGGTGAAAATGTTAGGAGACAAGATTAGAAAGATAGCCTAAGGCCAGATCTTGTAAGACCTCTGGCTACACTTTTTGTTCTAAGTATAATGAAAGAGAAAAAGATGACCTGAATTTTGAATGATCACACTGCATGCTGCATGGAGAATAGACTGTAAGGCATCAAGGACAGAAGAAGGGAGACCAGTAAGAAACCTACTTTTGAGATCTAGATGAGAAATAATTTTGGCTTGGACTAGTGTAGTAGTAGTGGAAATAGTGAGAAGTGGTCAGATTGGAATACAGTTCGAAGACAGAGACAAAAGAATTTGCTGATGTTGGGTGTGAGAATGATAGAGATCAAGGATAACCCCAGTTTGCAACTTGAACAACTGTGAATGTTGATAAAGAAAACCAGGGAAGGAGGCGGGGCAAGATGGCAGACTGGTGAGCTGTATGTTTTAGTTACTCCTCCAGGAAAGTAGGTAAAAAGCCAGGAACTGCGTGGACTGGACACCACAGAGCAATCTGTCTTTGGGCATACTTCATACAACACTCATGAAAACGTGGAACTGCTGAGATCAGCGAAATCTGTAAGTTTTTGCGGCCAGGGGACCCGCGCCCCTCCCTGCCAGGCTCAGTCCCGGGGGAGGAGGGGCTGTCAGCTCCAGGAAGGAGAAGGGAGAATTGCAGTGGCTGCTCTCATCGGAAACTCATTCTACTGATTCAAACTCCAACCATAGATAGACTGAGGCCAGACACCAGAGACTCTGAGAGCAGCCAGCCCAGCAGAGAGGAGACGGGCATAGAAGGAAAACAACACGAGAAGCTCCAAAGTAAAAGCAGAGGATTTTTGGAGTTCTGGTGAACACAGAAAGGGGAAGGGCGGAGATCAGGCCTTGAGGCGCATATGCAAATCCTGAAGCAAGGCTGATCTCTCTGCCCAGGGCACCTTTCCTTAATGGCCCTGGTTGCTTTGTCTATTAGCATTTCAATAACCCATTAGATCTCTGAGGAGGGGCCGTTTTTTTTTTTTTTTTTTTTTTTTTAAATCCTTTTTGCTTTTTCTAAAACAATTACTCTAAGAAGCTCAATACAGAAAGCTTCAAAGAATTGAAATTTGGGCACGTCAAGTCAAGAGCAGAACTAAGAGAGCTCTGAGACAAAAGGCAATAATCCAGTGGCTGAGAAAATTCACTAAACAACACAACTTCCCAAGAAAAGGGGGGTGTCCGCTCACAGCCACCATCCTGGTGGACAGGAAACACTCCTGCCCATCGCCAGCCCCATAGCCCAGAGCTGCCCCAGACAACCCAGTGTGACGGAAGTGCTTCAAATAACAGGCACACACCACAAAACTGGGCGTGGACATTAGCCTTCCCTGCAACCTCAGCTGAATGTCCCAGAGCTGGGAAGGGGGAGCAGTGTGAATTAACAGAGCCCCATTCAGCCATCATTTGAGCAGACTGGGAGCCTCCCAACACAGCCCAGCAGCCCAGAACTGCCCTGGGGGGACGGCACTCACCTGTGACATAGCACAGTCATCCCTCAACAGAGGACCCGGGGTGCACAGCCTGGAAGAGGGGCCCACTTGCAAGTCTCAGGAGCCATACGCCAATACCAAAGACTTGTGGGTCAGTGGCAGAGACAAACTGTGGCAGGACTGAACTGAAGGATTAGACTATTGCAGTAGCTTTAAAACTCTAGGATCATCAGGGAGATTTGATTGTTAGGGCCACCCCCCCTCCCCGACTGCCCAGAAACACGCCCCACATACAGGGCAGGCAACACCAACTACACACGCAAGCTTGGGACACCAACTGGGCCCCACAAGACTCACTCCCCCACTCACCAAAAAGGCTAAGCAGGGGAGATCTGGCTTGTGGAGAACAGGTGGCTCGTGGACGCCACCTGCTGGTTAGTTAGAGAAAGTGTACTCCACGAAGCTGTAGATCTGATAAATTAGAGATAAGGACTTCAACTGGTCTACAAACCCTAAAAGAACCCTATCAAGGACAGCAAATGCCACGAGGCCAAAAACAACAGAAAATTATAAAGCATATGAAAAAACCAGACGATATGGATAACCCAAGCCCAACCACCCAAATCAAAAGACCAGAAGACACACACCTAGAGCAGCTACTCAAAGAACTAAAGATGAACAATGAGACCCTAGTACGGGATATGAAGGAAATCAAGAAGACCCTAGAAGAGCATAAAGAAGACATTGCAAGACTAAATAAAAAAATGGATGATCTTATGGAAATTAAAGAAACTGTTGACCAAATTAAAAAGATTCTGGACACTCATAGTACAAGACTAGAGGAAGTTGAACAACGAATCAGTGACCTGGAAGATGACAGAATGGAAAATGAAAGCATAAAAGAAAGAATGGGGAAAAAAATTGAAAAACTCGAAATGGACCTCAGGGATATGATAGATAATATGAAACGTCCGAATATAAGACTCATTGGTGTCCCAGAAGGGGAAGAAAAGGGTAAAGGTCTAGGAAGAGTATTCAAAGAAATTGTTGGGGAAAACTTCCCAAATCTTCTAAACAACATAAATACACAAATCATAAATGCTCGGCGAACTCCAAATAGAATAAATCCAAAAAAACCCACTCCGAGACATATACTGATCACACTGTCAAACATAGAAGAGAAGGAGCAAGTTCTGAAAGCAGCAAGAGAAAAGCAATTCACCACATACAAAGGAAACAGCATAAGACTAAGTAGTGACTACTCAGCAGCCACCATGGAGGCGAGAAGGCAATGGCACGATATATTTAAAATTCTGAGAGAGAGGAATTTCCAGCCAAGAATACTTTATCCAGCAAAGCTCTCCTTCAAATTTGAGGGAGAGCTTAAATTTTTCACAGACAAAGAAATGCTGAGAGAATTTGCTAACAAGAGACCTGCCCTACTGGAGATACTAAAGGGAGCCCTACAGACAGAGAAACAAAGACAGGACAGAGAGACTTGGAGAAAGGTTCAGTACTAAAGAGATTCGGTATGGGTACAATAAAGGATATTAATAGAGAGAGGGAAAAATATGGCAAACATAATCCAAAGGATAAGATGGCCGATTCAAGAAATGCCTTCACGGTTTTAACGTTGAATGTAAATGGATTAAACTCCCCAATTAAAAGATATAGATTCGCAGAATGGATCAAAAAAAATGAACCATCAATATGTTGCATACAAGAGACTCATCTTAGACACAGGGACACAAAGAAATTGAAAGTGAAAGGATGGAAAAAAATATTTCATGCAAGCTACAGCCAAAAGAAAGCAGGTGTAGCAATATTAATCTCAGATAAAATAGACTTCAAATGCAGGGATGTTTTGAGAGACAAAGAAGGCCACTACATACTAATAAAAGGGGCAATTCAGCAAGAAGAAATAACAATCGTAAATGTCTATGCACCCAATCAAGGTGCCACAAAATACATGAGAGAAACATTGGCAAAACTAAAGGAAGCAATTGATGTTTCCACAATAATTGTGGGAGACTTCAACACATCACTCTCTCCTATAGATAGATCAACCAGACAGAAGACCAATAAGGAAATTGAAAACCTAAACAATCTGATAAATGAATTAGATTTAACAGACATCTACAGGACATTACATCCCAAATCACCAGGATACACATACTTTCTAGTGCTCACGGAACTTTCTCCAGAATAGATCATATGCTGGGACATAAAACAAGCCTCAATAAATTTAAAAAGATTGAAATTATTCAAAGCACATTCTCTGACCACAATGGAATACAATTAGAAGTCAATAACCATCAGAGACTTAGAAAATTCACAAATACCTGGAGGTTAAACAACACACTCCTAAACAATCAGTGGGTTAAAGAAGAAATAGCAAGAGAAATTGCTAAATATATAGAGACGAATGAAAATGAGAACACAACATACCAAAACCTATGGGATGCAGCAAAAGCAGTGCTAAGGGGGAAATTTATAGCACTAAACGCATATATTAAAAAGGAAGAAAGAGCCAAAATCAAAGAACTAATGGATCAACTGAAGAAGCTAGAAAATGAACAGCAAACCAATCCTAAACCAAGTAGAAGAAAAGAAATAACAAGGATTAAAGCAGAAATAAATGACATAGAGAACAAAAAAACAATAGAAAGGATAAATATCACCAAAAGTTGGTTCTTTGAGAAGATCAACAAGATTGACAAGCCCCTAGCTAGACTGACAAAATCAAAAAGAGAGAAGACCCATATAAACAAAATAATGAATGAAAAAGGTGACATAACTGCAGATCCTGAAGAAATTAAAAAAATTATAAGAGGATATTATGAACAACTGTATGGCAACAAACTGGATAATGTAGAAGAAATGGACAATTTCCTGGAAACATATGAACAACCTAGACTGACCAGAGAAGAAATAGAAGACCTCAACCAACCCATCACAAGCAAAGAGATCCAATCAGTCATCAAAAATCTTCCCACGAATAAATGCCCAGGGCCAGATGGCTTCACAGGGGAATTCTACCAAACTTTCCAGAAAGAACTGACACCAATCTTACTCAAACTCTTTCAAAACATTGAAAAAAATGGAACACTACCTAACTCATTTTATGAAGCTAACATCAATCTAATACCAAAACCAGGCAAAGATGCTACAAAAAAGGAAAACTACCGGCCAATCTCCCTAATGAATATAGATGCAAAAATCCTCAACAAAATACTTGCAAATCGAATCCAAAGACACATTAAAAAAATCATACACCATGACCAAGTGGGGTTCATTCCAGGCATGCAAGGATGGTTCAACATCAGAAAAACAATCAATGTATTACAACACATTAAAAACTCGAAAGGGAAAAATCAATTGATCATCTCAATAGATGCTGAAAAAGCATTTGACAAAATCCAACATCCCTTTTTGATAAAAACACTTCAAAAGGTAGGAATTGAAGGAAACTTCCTCAACATGATAAAGAGCATATATGAAAAACCCACAGCCAGCATAGTACTCAATGGTGAGAGACTGAAAGCCTTCCCTCTAAGATCAGGAACAAGACAAGGATGCCCGCTGTCACCACTGTTATTCAACATTGTGCTGGAAGTGCTAGCCAGGGCAATCCGGCAAGACAAAGAAATAAAAGGCATCCAAATTGGAAAAGAAGAAGTAAAACTGTCATTGTTCGCAGATGATATGATCTTATATCTAGAAAACCCTGAGAAATCAACGATACACCTACTAGAGCTAATAAACAAATTTAGCAAAGTAGCGGGATACAAGATTAATGCACATAAGTCAGTAATGTTTCTATATGCTAGAAATGAACAAACTGAAGAGACACTCAAGAAAAAGATACCATTTTCAATAGCAACTAAAAAAATCAAGTACCTAGGAATCAACTTAACCAAAGATGTAAAAGACCTATACAAAGAAAACTACATAACTCTACTAAAAGAAATAGAAGGGGACCTTAAAAGATGGAAAAATATTCCATGTTCATGGATAGGAAGGCTAAATGTCATTAAGATGTCAATTCTACCCAAACTCATCTACAGATTCAATGCAATCCCAATCAAAATTCCAACAACCTACTTTGCAGACTTGGAAAAGCTAGTTATCAAATTTATTTGGAAAGGGAAGATGCCTCGAATTGCTAAAGACACTCTAAAAAAGAAAAACGAAGTGGGAGGACTTACACTCCCTGACTTTGAAGCTTATTATAAAGCCATAGTTGCCAAGACAGCATGGTACTGGCACAAAGATAGACATATAGATCAATGGAATCGAATTGAGAATTCAGAGATAGACCCTCAGATCTATGGCCGACTGATCTTTGATAAGGCCCCCAAAGTCACCGAACTGAGCCATAATGGTCTTTTCAACAAATGGGGCTGGGAGAGTTGGATATCCATATCCAAAAGAATGAAAGAGGACCCCTACCTCACCCCCTACACAAAAATTAACTCAAAATGGACCAAAGATCTCAATATAAAAGAAAGTACCATAAAACTCCTAGAAGATAATGTAGGAAAACATCTTCAAGACCTTGTATTAGGCGGCCACTTCCTAGACTTTACACCCAAAGCACAAGCAACAAAAGAGAAAATAGATAAATGGGAACTCCTCAAGCTTAGAAGTTTCTGCACCTCAAAGGAATTTCTCAAAAAGGTAAAGAGGCAGCCAACTCAATGGGAAAAAATTTTTGGAAACCATGTATCTGACAAAAGACTGATATCTTGCATATACAAAGAAATCCTACAACTCAATGACAATAGTACAGACAGCCCAATTATAAAATGGGCAAAAGATATGAAAAGACAGTTCTCTGAAGAGGAAATACAAATGACCAAGAAACACATGAAAAAATGTTCAGCTTCACTAGCTATTAGAGAGATGCAAATTAAGACCACAATGAGATACCATCTAACACCGGTTAGAATGGCTGCCATTAAACAAACAGGAAACTACAAATGCTGGAGGGGATGTGGAGAAATTGGAACTCTTATTCATTGTTGGTGGGACTGTATAATGGTTCAGCCACTCTGGAAGTCAGTCTGGCAGTTCCTTAGAAAACTAGATATAGAGCTACCATTCGATCCAGCGATTGCACTCCTCGGTATATACCCGGAAGATCGGAAAGCAGTGACACGAACAGATATCTGCACGCCAATGTTCATAGCAGCATTATTCACAATTGCCAAGAGATGGAAACAACCCAAATGTCCTTCAACAGATGAGTGGATAAATAAAATGTGGTATATACACACGATGGAATACTACGCGGCAGTAAGAAGGAACGATCTGGTGAAACATATGACAACATGGATGAACCTTGAAGACATAATGCTGAGCGAAATAAGCCAGGCACAAAAAGAGAAATATTATATGCTACCACTAATGTGAACTTTGAAAAATGTAAAACAAATGGTTTATAATGTAGAATGTAGGGGAACTAGCAGTAGAGAGCAATTAAGGAAGGGGGAACAATAATCCAGGAAGAACAGATAAGCTATTTAACGTTCTGGGGATGCCCAGAAATGACTATGGTCTGTTAATTTCTGATGGTTGTAGTAGGAACAAGTTCACTGAAATGTTGCTATATTATGTAACTTTCTTGGGGTAAAGTAGGAACATGTTGGAAGTTAAGCAGTTATCTTAGGTTAGTTGTCTTTTTCTTACTCCCTTGCTATGGTCTCTTTGAAATGCTCTTTTATTGTATGTTTGTTTTCTTTTTAACTTTTTTTTTCATACAGGTGACTTGAAAAAAGAAGGGAAAGTTAAAAAAAAAAAAAAAAAAGAAAAAAGACAAACAAGGGAAAAAAAAAAAAAAAAAAAAAATGTTGTAGTGCCCCCTTGAGGAGCCTGTGGAGAATGCAGGGGTATTCGCCTACCCCACCTCCATGGTTGCTAACATGACCACAGACATAGGGGACTGATGGTTTGATGGGTTGAGCCCTCTACCATAAGTTTTACCCTTGGGAAGACGGTTGCTGCAAAGGAGAGGCTAGGCCTCCCTGTATTTGTGCCTAAGAGTCTCCTCCTGAATGCCTCTTTGTTGCTCAGATGTGGCCCTCTCTCTCTGGCTAAGCCAACTTGAAAGGTGAAATCACTGCCCTCCCCCCTACGTGGGATCAGACACCCAGGGAAGTGAATCTCCCTGGCAACGTGGAATATGACTCCCAGGGAGGAATGTAGACCTGGCACCGTGGGACGGAGAACATCTTCTTGACCAAAAGGGGGATGTGAAAGGAAATGAAATAAGCTTCAGTGGCAGAGAGATTCCAAAAGGAGCCGAGAGGTCACTCTGGTGAGCACTCTTATACACACTTTAGACAACCCTTTTTAGGTTCTAAAGAATTGGGGTAGCTGTTGGTGGATACCTGAAACTATCAAACTACAACCCAGAACCCATGAATCTCGAAGACAGTTGTATAAAAATGTAGCTTATGAGGGGTGACAATGGGATTGGGAAAGCCATAAGGACCAAACACCACTTTGTCTAGTTTATGGATGGATGTGTAGAAAAGTAGGGGAAGGAAACAAACAGACAAAGGTACCCAGTGTTCTTTTTTACTTCAATTGCTCTTTTTCACTCTAATTATTATTCTTGTTATTTTTGTGTGTGTGCTAATGAAGGTGTCAGGGATTGATTTAGGTGATGAATGTACAACTATGTAATGGTACTGTAAACAATCGAAAGTACAATTTGTTTTGTATGACTGCGTGGTATGTGAATATATCTCAATAAAATGATGATTAAAAAAAAAAAAAAATGAAAAAAAAAAAAAAAAAAAAAAAAAAAAAAAAAGAAAACCAGGGAAGAGTGTATTTGGGGAGAGAGAGAGAGGATAAAATGAAATCAAAAGTACTGTTTATTCTGTGTGAAGTTTGAGATTCTTAGTAGACATCCAAGTGAAAATATTCTGAATGAAGCTGGATGTATGATATTAGAGTTCATGGAACAGGTCAGCTCTAGAAAAAGAAATTTGAGAATCACCCAGTCCAACAGAGAGTTTGCAAACCAAAAAGATCCAAGTACTGAGCCCAGGGTTATGCCACTATTTAGAGGTAGAGAAAAGGAAAGGGTTCCAGTAAAGGAGATAAAGTAGGAGCAGCCAGTGAAGTCAAGGGGAAAAAGAATACCCTGGAAGCCAAAGGAAGAAAGCTGCTTCAAAGAGGGAGTGATTAACAGTATCAATCGCTGAGGTCAAATAAGATAAGAACTGAAAATAACCTCTAAATTGGAAAACAGAAGTTATCGATGACCTTGTTTTGTGCAGTTTTGGTGGAGTGAGGACAAAATGCTAAGTGGATTCAAGAAAGAAAGAGAGGAAAGGAAGCACATACAGTAAGTAAGGAAAACCCTTTAGAGGAATTTGGCATTAAACAGGAACAGAAACTGGATAGTATTGTAGAGAAATGTAGGCTCTGGGGAGGTTGTTTTAAAAGACAAAACCAATTATAGCATATTTTATGATGAAAGGATTTATACAATAGAAAGGGGGAATCAATAATGCTGGAGAGAAACAGGGCAATTGCAGGGGCAAAATTCTTGAGTATGCACGGGGTGTGGGATTCAGCACTCCAGGGGAGGAATGGAGGTAGCACTAGATATGGAAGCGGGAACATGAAAACTGCTGCTGATTGCTTCTGTTTGCTCAGCAAAGTAAGAAGTAAGAGAATAGGTCATCTATTGAGAATAAGCAAGGGTAGGAGATGTGAGAAGTTGTAGGACAGAGAAGATTGAGTTCTTTTAGAAGGTTGGACAGTAAATTGACTAGAGCAGTGCCAAGGGTCAAACAAACATTCTGGTTACAAATTGAAAGTGATGTTAAAGCCATGTTGAAGGGTAGGGTAAGAGGTTTGGAATTCAATCATAGTTTGAGTTTGTACAGAAGGGAATGATTTTAACAAAGGGCATGAAATTCATTCTCGATGTGGAGAGAAATGAGTACAAGAAGCAGAAAACAAATAGTGGGAACATGATAGAACAGAGCTGGCAAAGAATTGGAGTGGGGTACAGAATCAGCATAGTGTAGCTATTAGGATTATGGACTGTGGAGCGCTGCCTGGGTTTGTCATCCTGGCTTTGCCACTTATTAGGGCAAATCACTTGACCTCTTTGTGCCTCAGCTTCCTTATCTGTAAAATGGAGCTGATGGTATTAATAATGCCTATTCAGAGAATTGTTGTGGGGATAAGTACAGTAATATATGTATCTTAGTTTCCTATGGCTGCTATAATGAAGTGCCACAAACTGGGTGGCTTAAAACAATGGAAATTTATTGTCTCACAATAATAGAAGCTGAAAGTCTGAAATTGAGGTGTTGTCAGGCTATGCTTTCTCTTAAACCTATAGGGAAAACTCTGTTCCATGCATCTCCTGTATTCTGGCAATAGCTTGCCAGCAATCCCTGACATTCTCTGCCTCAGCCATCACAGGGTGATCCCCCTCTTTCTCTCTCCCTGTGTCCAAATTTCCTATTCTTAGGATCGCAGTCATATTGGATGAAAAGCCCACCCTACTCTAGTATTATCTCATTTAATTTGCCTAATTCTATCAGTAAGACCCTATTTCTAAATAAGGTCATATTGTAAGATTCTGGGAATTAAGATTTCAACATATCTTTTTGGGAGACACAATTCAATCCATAATAATATGTAAAGCACTGCCTTTGTTTGGTTTCCTCAATCACCTGAAGCCCTGTAGTTTATCTGGAAGGAGCAACAACCACAGGTAGAAGAGTGAGGAAGTAAGACAGGAAGAGAAAGCCAGCCAATAAAGGATATGTTTTCAAGATAACTACCATTGTGTATAGCTGGAGCTTAATCTCACAGGGAAACAGGTGAACACAAACCTCAGATATAGCCCACCTGAAGGAAGAGGAAGCTGAGACTAAAAAGCTGTGAACTGCTGGTGAATAAAGTCCATTCAGATTCACTATCACAGAGAAGAGAGTTTCATAGCTCCCGGGCAAGACCATTAATATGTTCTACTGCCTATACCAAGTGAGTGTGAACTGCTTCTAATAAGGTAACGAAAGTTATTGTCTTTCTAATGGGGATTGAAAAGAATGCATACCAAGTGCCAGAGGCTGTATGGATCACTTCTCATTAAAATACCACACATTGCACAGCAGCTGCAATTGTGGCTACCACCCAATTAGGTTTACAGTAATTCATTATTGTCTACCATGATCCATTTGGATTTTGCAGGAGCCAGACTGATGAGTTAAATAGAGATATGTTGGGAACCATCATCCCTGCATTCTTATGTCTTTGAGGGTGGTACTAATCTCTGCTATTCCACCTGAATGTGTTCTCTTCTTTTTATATACTATCTTTGCTGGGGGTTGGGGGACAGTTTCAGAAGCTTCCATTGGCCTTTCCTATATCATGGCTTTTAAACCCCAGGTCCAAAGACAAGTGGGGGTTCAACTGGTTTCTAAGTATACCTCCATTATGTCCTTAGGGACTTGGTTGATGACCATAGGATGGGTCCACAGATGCATGGAATCCTTTGTGAGATAGAATTGAGTCACTTCAGGACAGCCCCACTTTAATGCAGAGCCACTATAGCATTCTGACTCCACTGATATTAGTGCTAGCTCAGACCCTGTATCTAACAGCCCTCAAAAGATCTGGGTGTTCCCTCACCTCCAGGAACTTCATGATCTATTAGCCACTGCCATATGTCAGGGCCCTCAGATTCCCAAGATGATGTTTTGTCCTTGCTGCCCACTGTAATCCTATCATCACCACTGACACTGGGGGGTAAAATTTTATAGCAGCCACCCTGTTCTGGTTTGCTGAAGTTGCCATTATGCAAAACACCAGAAATTGTTACCAGACAAGGCGGTGGATTCTTTTGCCTGATGCACTCAAATGACCAATTCTTGAGACACGGGGGTTTCAAAGAGGGAAAGAGTTTTATTGCTAGGCATGAAGCAGAACAGGTGGCCTATCAGTCCAAAATTTGTCTCCCTGAGCTGCAGTAATTCTGATAGTTTTAAAATACTAAAAGATGGGCAGGTTTTAGGATAATGAGTATAGTGGCCCCAGGTTATGTAATTAGAGGTGATCTAATTATTGAGCATGCACAGACTGATTAAATGCTTAGTCACAGAACATACGTAAGAAAATGGCAGCCTTAATATGATGATGGGCATGACTGTTAATATTATGATGAGGTATAGGTGACTTGTAAGTTAAAGTCTAAGCTACTGCACAGGTCATGCAGGCCCATTTGGGTTTGATCCAGCTTCAGTAATCAAGATAACTTTGGACTTGGGATCAGTTAGTTCTGGACTGACCCAAGGCCCTTCATTAATACACATTAGGGGCTGTCTTTAGTGATCACAAGACTTAAGATTGAAAAACTGGATAAATGGGTACAAGTGAAGGTTAGTCACAAGGTTTTTACAATCACAAGGCCACAAGATAAAGGCTACACAATCATTATCAGAGATCAAGGCAGCTGGATTACAATTCACCTTTCAGTATTTCCCTCTGTCTGCTCCAATATCCCAAAAAGTAAAAAGGAATATCTTTATAATGATTCAGTAATCATAATCAGTCCTTAAATCCTAACTTTTTGGGTACAAAATGTATTGGCTTGTATAAAGGGGCTTTATCAGCTTACAAATTTACCGTTCTATGACCATAAAGGCATCCAAACTAAGGTATCAACAATAGGATACCTTCACTAAAGGAAGGCCAATGGCATGGAACACCTCTTTCAGCTGGGAAGGCACATGGCTGGTGTCTGCTGGTCCTTTGCTGCCAGGTTGCACTTCAAAATGGCTTTCTCCAAAATGTCTCTGGCCTTCTGTCTCACTTAGTTTCTCTCTCTCAGCTCCTGTGCATCCTTGCTTGTTCCCCCAGGGCAATTCTCTCTGTGTCTGGGGGTCCTCTCTTAGCTTTGCCAGGGCAAACTCTGGGCTTCATCTCTTAGCTTAGCATCTCCAAATGTCCTGCCTGCATCTTCAAGCATCTCCAAGCATCAGTGTCTGTGTCAGCTCTTGAGCTCTCTTAAGTACTCCAGTGAGCTAATCAAGACTTACCTTAATGGGTGGGGCCACACCACAATATAAATGATCTAATCAAAATGCCTCACCTAGAGTTGGGTGAGTCAAATCTCCATGGAAACAACCTAATCAAAAAATCACACCCTAATCAAAAAGATTAATAAGTCTGCCCCCACAAGATTGCTTTAAAGAACATGGTTTATCTGGGGCCATAATAGATCCAAACTGGCATACTCCCCTACTTCCTACCTTGGCCTACCAGGGGCAGTCACCACTGAGCTTCTCAATGATATCAAATACTCCCTCACCAACATGTTCCTTATTTCTCTAGCAAAGGGAACATAATAAGTTAGTGAGTTTGATACTGATCAAACACAAGTTTCTCTGCACAATGTGCATAATAGCCAATCTATGACAGCAGGGTTTCAAAAGGGAGACTTTATTGCTACACAAAGCAAGAACAGATGGCCTATCTGCCTAAAACTGTCTCTGAGTCTAAGGAGTTCAGGGTCTTTATGGATTCAGACAAGGGGAGGTGGAGTTGTTACCATTACAATCACAAGTACAGAGAACCATAGTACCATGTAAAGGGGTAGAACTAAGTTAGAACTAAGCAAAAATAACCATTACAATAGAAAGCATAAACACTGTAGTCAGCAGTTAGTTCTGGGCTGACGCAAGTTCCTTCATTAATAAACATCAGGGGGTTGTCTTTGTGATCATAAAACTCTGAAGTTGTGAAAACAGGATAAGGAGGTAAAGCAGGGCCAGTCATGAGGTTTTTACCATCACAAGATAAAGGTTATATAATTATAAAATCATTACCAAAGATCAAGGCTTCTGGGTTACAATTCAGTGACTTTCAGTAATTTCAGTTACTTCTTTTTGACTATTCTATAATATGCTAGAAAGTAAGGAAAAGGCATCTATATAATGATAATGATTTGGTCATCCTAATTATTTGTTAATTCTTAATTTCTCAGTTACAAGTTCCCTGGTCTTATGTAATAAATCTGTTCTCATGCCCCCCACTTGGAGCCTTTTGACCCCTTCCTCAACACTCTGCCAAGGCAGTTCCAGCATTTCCACCTCATATACTAAAGGCCATTGGTGTTTTTCAACTTCAAGGAATAATCTCAGCAGCATAATAGGTCTGGCTCCAGGTGCTTTCTCCAAGTCATTAAATCCTGAGTCACAGAAGAGTAGGAAATTGCCCTATTATCAGTAAATTCTCCCTTATTCATTGAAGAACAATTTGAGTTGTTTCTAGCTTTTGGCAATTAGGAATAGAGCTGCTGTAACAATGTGTGTATGGGTTTTTGTATGAACAAATATCGAGGAACGAGATTACTGGATCATATAGCAAGTGCAAGTTTAATTTTATAAGAAACTGCCAAACTGTGTTCCAGAGTAACCAATATTTAGCTTTTCCACAAGGAATGTATGAGAGTTCCAGCTGCTCCACATCCTTGCCAGCCCTTGGTATGTCCAGAATTTTTTTTTTTAATTTTAGCCATTCTCATATGTTCGTAGTGATATCTCATCATGGTTTTAATTTGCATTTCCCTAATGGTACTCAGGAGACAATTCTCCATGAATCACTCACAGTTTTACATGTGTAGGCACTACCAGCCCATTCCTCTCAGGAATATTTGTATAATCAGGAAAAAGAGGTATAAGAGAGACAGGAGACCATCGTGAGCAAATTTGTTTACATTCCCAGAGAGTAAATATAAGATATCCTCCTCCCCTTCCCAGAGAGATTTCTTACACTCTAGGGTAATAAAGATAATGTCTCTCACTGAAGGGAAGGATGAACAGACTTCCAGCAGTCCCAAGTAAGAGGCCTCTGTCCACCTGGGCCCATTTCCATATCACCCCCATGGAACTTGGAGGACAAGGTGAACCAATAGAAACATGAAGTTTATGCTGCCTGCAGGTTGTCAGTAACAAACCCCTGAAATATGTTTAGGCTTGTTGTCTCCTTACCTTCCACATCTATAGAAGTCTGGAAAGCCAACCTCACAGCTGCCACTCAAAAATGAGCAAAAGTTTTTAAATTTTATTAAATTTAATTCATCATTTAAAAAAAAATTATGAATTGTGCTTTTGATGTCATATCTAAGAACTCTTTACCTAGCCCATTGAATTAGTTAGAGTTCTCTAGGGAAACAGAACCAAAAGGAGATATCTGTAAATATTATGAGATTTTATAAAAGTGTTTCATGTAACTGTGGGGCTGCACAAGTCCAAATTCTGTAGAGCAAGCTGTAAGCTGAGAACTCCAATGAAGGTTTTCGATGAATTTCCCAGGAGAAGCTGGCTGGCTGAGGTAGAGATGAAAATTCTCTCTTCTGACTGCTGAAAGTCATTCTTCTCCTTTCAAAGCCTTCAATTGATTGGATGAAACATCTCTCATTGCTGAAGACAATCTCCTCAGTTAATTTTACATATAATCAGCCATAGAAGCAATCAACTTACTGATGATTTAAGTCCAGGAAATGTCCTCCCAGTAACAGGCCAATGCTTGCTTGACCAGACAACTGGGCACCATTACCTGGCCAAATTGACACATGAACCTAACATCACAGTCCACCCCTTGTCAAATCAACAGCTATACACATCAACTTAAACCATACTTAATCTCTAAGTAAAAAAAATATATGACAGGTATATTTTTCACCTAACAATATTCAGCTGTCCTGCTTAGAACTGGAAATGCACTAAATCTCTCCAGAACAGGGTTCAAGTCCTTGGGTAATATTCACTCTTAAACTTCATATCCTATAACTAAAATACCACAACATGAACATTACAAATTAAGTGTTTCAGTTTGCTAAAGCTGCCAGAATGCAGTATACCAGAAATGGGTTGGCTTTTACAATGGGGATTTATTAGTTTACAAATTTACAGTTCTAAGGCCATGAGGGTATCCCAATTAAGGCATCAAAAGGATGATACCTTTTCTGAAGAAAGGCTGCTGGCATCTGGGGTTCCTCTGTCAGATAGCAAGGCACATGGCTGGCATCTACTGGTCCTTCACTCCCTGGTTTCATTGCTTTCATCTCTTGGTTTCAGTGGCCTCCTCTCTGAGCTTCTGTGGGTCCTCTCTTAGTATCTACAGGGTTTTTTTTTCCTATCAATTCTGAGTGTTTCTCTTTCTAAGCTCTCTCAGCTTTTTATGTCTTTTATCCTCTCATAAAGGACTCCAGTAAAAAAAAGATTAAGACCCACCTTGAATGGGGTGGGTCATATCTCAATTGAAACAACCTAATCAAAAGGTCCCACTCATAATATGTCTGCACTGACAGGAAAGAATTAAAAGAACATGACCTTCTCTTGGGTACATAGCAGCTTCAAACCAGTACATTATGTCATGTGATGAGGGCATAACATAGGGAAGGAAACAGATATTTGTTTAATGTACATATAAAAACATACTCATAAAAAAAACAAGGAAGAAATAGTCATACCATTACCTTCCTAATTTCTGTAACTGGTCATGTGGCAATAGTTCATATTTATAACTACCTTCTTCCACTACCCTTTCCAAGTTCCCTTTACCCTTAGTAGGCACCTCAGCTGGCTGTGGTTCTTTGCATGGTGGAGTGACCCAAATCTTGATTACAGAAGTTTCTGGACCTTTGGTAGTCCTTCCTGGATTGGGTTGCTGCAGTTTTCCACTGATTTTACTCACAGGGCATAATAGTACTAAGAGACACCCTAGGGGATCTCCTGTATTCCAGGACAAACTCTTCTTTACCTCCATTGTGTAGTTGCACTCTTACTTCCCCTTGATAGTCAGGGTCAATCACCCCTGCCAGTACAGTAATCCCTTTTTTCCTGTTGACTCAAATGCATGAGAAGTCCAAACTGCTAGGTGGCAGTCATAACTTCCAGTTCAAAGGACTCATTATTGTGTCTCCTTGTGGCAGCACTCCTCCTTTTGGAACTAACACCTGTAGACCAGCAGAGCTTAAGGTTGCAGGGACAGGAAGCAAACTTTTTAGTGTATAATTAGGGGTAATAGTGAGTGATGCCACTTCCATTTCCACCCCCTGATTCCTGGACTCATGAATTTTGGCTATGGGAGAAACAGCACCATAGAGTGGACACTGATTTGGAGCATACACAGCCTCCTTGAGAACATTGCCCCAGTTCTGCAAGGTATTGCCACCTAGTTGGCACTATAATTGAGTCTTCAAAAGACTATTCCACTGTTATATCAATCCAGATGCTTCAGGACGATAGGGGAAATGGTAAGACCAGAGAATTCCATGAGCATATGCTCATCCCTGCACTTCATTTTCTGTGAGGTGGGTTTCCTGATCAGAAGCAATGCTATGTGGAATACCAAAATGATGGATAAGGCATTCTGTAAGTCCACAGATGATAGTTTTGACAGAAGCATTGTGTGCAGGGAAAGTAAACCCTGGAGTATGGGAGTATGTGTCTATTCCACTTAGAACAAACTGCTGCCCCTTCCATGATGGAAGTGGTCCAATGTAATCAACTTGCCACAAGGTAGCAGGCTGATTACCTCAGGGAATGCTGCCATACTGGGGACTGAGTGTGAGTCTGTGCTGTTGGCAGATTGGGCACTCAGCAGTGGCTGTAGCCAAGTCAGCCTTGGTGAGTGGAAGTCCATGTTGCTGAGCCCATGCATAACTTCCATTCCTACCACCATGACCACTTTGTTCATGAGCCCATTGGGCAATGACAGGAATGGCTGGGGAAAGAGACTGACTGGTATTCACAGAATGGGTCATCTTATCCACTTGATTACTGAAACCTTCCTCTGCAGAAGTCACCCCCTGGGAGGCATTCACATGTAACATAAATATCTTCATGTTTTTTTGCCAATTTAGAAAGTTATATCCACATACATCTTCCCCAGACCTCTTTGTCACCAAGTTTCCAATCATGTTCCTTCCAAATCCCTGACCATCCAGCCAAACCATTAGTCACAGCCCATGAATCAATATACAAAAGCACCTTAACCAGTTCTCCTTCCCAGAAAAATGAACAACCTGGTACACTGCTTGAAGTCCTGCTCACTGGGAGGATTTCCCCTCACCATTGTCCTTCAGGGACATCAGAGAAGGAGGCTGCAGTGCTGCAACTGTCCACTTTTTCAGGTGGTACCTGTATAACCATCTGTAAACCAGGCCCAAGTTTTCTCTTCCTCAGTCAACTGATTATAAGGAACTCCCCCAAGAGGCCATTGGCATGGGCTGGGAAAGAGAAGGTAATGTGGCAGGAGTGGGGCCATGAGCAGTTGGGCCACTTCCTCATGTACCTTGCCTGTGTCTTCAGGACCCACACAAGCCCTATCTCATATATACCATTTTCATTTTATTATGGAGTGCTTCTGTGCATGCCAAGCTTATGTTTTAATGGGTCAGACAATACCCAGCTCATGATAGGCAACTCAGGTCTCATGGAGACTTGGCCCATGGTTAAGTGTTCAGTCTCTACTAAGGCCCAGTAACAGGCCAAAAGCTGTTTCTCAAAAGGAGAGTAGTTATCGGCAGAGGATGGCAAGGCTTTACTCTAAAATCCTAAGGGCTACTTTGTGATTCTTCTATAGGGGAATGCCAAAGGCTCCAGACAGCATCTATTTGTCACTCACTTCCAGAACCATTGGATCTGTTGGATCATATGACCTAAGTGGCAGAGCAGCATGCACAGCAGCCTGGACCTGTCACAGAGCCTCCTCTTGTTCTTGTCCCCACTCTAAATTAGTAGCTTGTATGATCACTTGGCAAATGGGCCACAGTAGCACACCCAAATGAGGAATATGTTGTCTCTAAAATCCAGAGGCCAATTAGGCATTGTTCCTCTTTTTTGGTTGTATGAGGGGCCAGATGCAACAGCTTATCCTTCATCACAGAAGGGATATCTCGACATGCCCCATGCCACTGGACACCTAGAAATTTCACTGAGTTGGAAGGCCCCTGTATATTTGTTGGATTTATGTCCCATCCTCTGACACACAAATGCCTTACCAAGAAGTCTAGAGTAGTTGCTACTTCTTGCTCACTAGATCCAATCAATATGATATCATCAATATCATGGACCAGTGTGGTATCTTGTGGGAGGAAGAAATTATCAAGTTCCCTGCAGACAAGATTATGACATAGGGCTGGAGGGTAGATGTACCCCTGAGGTAGGACAGTGAAGGTATACTTCCAGCCTTGGAAGCTGAAGGCCAACTGTTTCTTGCCTTTACTGACAGCAGTTGAGAAAACAGCATTTGCCAGATCAATAGCTGCATACCAGGTATCCAGGGATGTGTTGATTTGCTCAAGCAATGATACCACATCTGGAACAGCTTCTACAGTTAGAGTTCTCACCTGATTAAGTCTACAAAAATCCGCTATCATCCTTCATCTGTTTTCTGCACAGGCCAAATAGGAGAATTGAATGGGGATGTGGTGGGAATCACCACCCCTGCATCCTTCAATTCCTTAAGAGTGGAACTAATCTCTGAAATCCCTCCAGAAATCTGGTATTGCTTCTGATTTACTATTTTGCTAGTCAGGGGCAGTTATAGTGGCTCCTCTTGGCCTTTTCCTACCATAATAGACCTCACTCCACAAATCAGGGAACCAATATGGGGATTCTGCCAATTATTGAGTATGTCTATTCCAATTATGTATTCTAGAACTGGGGAAATAACACCGTGGGTTCAGGGACCCACTGGGACCACTGTGAGTGAGTGGGACCTGAACTAAAACTCCAACAATCACCTGAGCTCCATAAGCCCCTACTCTGACTGGTGGACCAGAGTGATGTTTTGGGTCTTCTGGAATTAATGCCACTTCTGAGTCAGTGTCTAATAATCCCAGAAATGTCTGATAATTCCTTTTCCCCATTGCACAGTTACTCTGGTAAAAGGCCACAGGGCATGGGGGAAAAGAGTATAAATTTTGGGCAGTTTAACAGGGTCTTTCCCCAAGGGGACACAGCCTTCCCTTCATTCAAGGGGCTCTGAGTTTCTATACTGTCTCAAGTCTGGGAATTGATTAAGGGGCTATGATACTCTGTTTTTGTAATTCAAGTTAAACATTTGTCCACTTAATCTCGAATTGTCCACTTAATCTAGAATTCTGCTTATACAGAATTTAGTAGACTGCCCATCTATTTTAATTCTAGGTATCCCATGATCTACTAGCAAAAGCCACAAGTCTCTGCAAGCCATATTATTTTGACTGCTGCTTTGAGTCTGCATTGTGGTAGTTATGGCCACCTTGTCTTTGGTGATTAAGTGCTGCCATGTGGCTCCTGCCAACTTGGGATCCAATCATCCCATTGTGTTTAAGGATTCCAGTTCAGTGACACAGTTTTCACAGTAATATCTGACCTAAAGAGAAGGGTGACTAGGAAGTTCTTCAGAGATGATGGAATTAGTATCACAAATGTATTCCTCACAGTCCTGGTGAAAGATGTGTCATCTGGACTTTCCTGGGATGGGTGAGCAAGTCTTACATGGCAGATCCACTCTGACATTCCAATTTCTGTAAGCTTTTGGATCCCCTCTTCTACATTATACCATGACAGCTCTGGCAATTTGACCTCAGATAACGTTGGCCCCTTTTGATCCATGTTTCAGCTAATCACCCTAACAAACTGTTAAAGCCTTTTCTAATCTCTGCTTAGTGGACCCATATCAATAAATTCAGCCTGATCCAACTTTATATTCCTTCCACCATTATCCCACACCCTAAATATCCATTCCCACACATATTCTCCTGATTTCTGTCTATATCAATTGGAAAACTCATGCAGTTCTTTTGTAGTATAGCATACCTCCTCATGGGTCACACTTTGTACCTCACCTTTTGGGGCATGTTGGGACTTTAATCTAGTTATAGGTCTGGAAGGAAATAAAGGTGGTGGAGATGGGTCAGGAAAATAATTAAAAGTGTCTTTGAAGTCAGTTGTCTCAGGGCATTCCATTGCAGTTTCATCTGGTGAAACAGGATTAATCTCTCCAGACAGAGGAGTAAGGGCTGTTTCTTTGGGGAGGTGGTTACAAGTTTATCAGGCACTGAAATTTTAATCTCTTCAGGCAGAGGTTGGATGGCAGATTCTTAAGGGCAGACTGAAGGTCTGGAAGCTGTTTCCCCAGGGCAGGCTGGAGGTCTGAAGGATGTTTCCTCAGAGCAGACCATTACAGATTTATCTAGCAAGGTCTGAGCAGAATCTAGGGTTTCAGTGTGCCCACTGCCATCATTATAAACCCATATGTCCCCATTCCAGTTTTGGGGACCCCATTCCTTTTCAATCAATGCCTACACTTTAGAAGCCAACAGCATGCAAAGTTGGGAATTTAGTTTACAAATGTAACTCTGTCACTCACACAATGAGACTCTGGGTCTGGTTTTCAGAGATCTCAAGTCTGGGGCTACAGAAAATAAGATTTTCTTTCAGAGCACACATAGAAACATTCACGTCTTTCATGTGGCACTTAAGTTGCAAATTTGAAGTCTTCAACTAATCCCTTTCTTTTATAACTGTATCCAGTGTATTTAGGAACAACCAGCCAACATCATTATATCTTTCAACTCCACAAAGCTCTGTTAAGGTATCAAAAACATTCTCACCTAGAGCCTCACCCGTTATAAGCATATGAGTAGCAGTATCCAACGGTGATATTTTGTGTATCTCTATTACCAACTCACACCATGGACTGTCAGTGCCATCTTGATTATTGGAAAGAGAGTCATTAGTGCCTTTGAATCTAATCAGAGCAGAGAACCAACTGCAAAAACCCAAGAACCAATTCAGAAAGCCCATTTTTAAGATTCTGTTTCTCAAGAACCACTCCTGGTACCAAAGCTGCATTAGTCAGAGTTCTCTAAGCAAACAGAACAAAGAGGAGATATCAGTATATATTATGAGATTTTATAAAAGTATCTCATGCAACTGTGGGGGTTCATAAGTCCAAATTCCATAGGGCAGGCTGAAAGCTGGGAACTCTAATGATGAATTGCCCAGGAGAAGCTGGCTGGCTGAGGTAGAGATGAAAATTCTCTCTTCTCACTGTTGAAAGTCATTTCTCCTTTCAAAGCCTTCAACTGATTGAATGAAATGTCTCTTATTGATGAAGACAATCTCTTCAGTTGATTGTATATGTAATCAACCATAGACACAATCAACTTACTGATGACTTAAGTCCACAAAATGTCCTTGCAGTAACAAGCCAGTGCTTGCTTGAGGAGACAGCTGGGCACCAACACCTGGCCAAACTGACACATGAACCTATCCATCATACCCATTGTCACAAAGATTTGCTCCTGTTTTCTTCTGGAAGTTTAATAGTTTAACAATTTATATTTAGACCTATGCTCCATTTGAGTTAATTTTTAAATGTGTGCATATAGGTCAAGTTTCCTTTTTTTGCATATGGATGTTCAATTGTTCCAACACTATTTGTTGAAAATATTCTATTTTCTCTCTTTAAGTGCCTTTGTACTTTTGTTAATAAGCAGTTGACCATATTTGTTTGTGTCTATTTCTGGACTTTCCTTTTATTCCATTGATTTATACATCCATGCCTTTGCCAATACCAAAATGTCTTGATTACAGAAGCTTTATAATACATCTTAAAAGCAAGTAGTGTGAGTCCTCCAACTTTTTCTTCTTTTTCAAAATTGTTTTGACTATTTGGTTTCCTTTGCCTTTCTGTAAGTTTTCTTGGTGAGTAATCCCTTTCCTCTTGAAGCAAGGATATTTCCCAATCAGGTCATGCAAAAACTTGGCCTCCACTGTTGATCTAGAAACCATGAGGTGAGTTGCAGACATATGTGGAGGAAGACAAATAGCATCTTTCAATGTATCTATTAGGTGGAGCATTGTCATTGTCTCTGGCAATGGGTACTATATACTCTAGCAATGGGCAAGTGGTCCACAGAATGTTGGTGTTCAAAGTTCGCACATACATCTTACGCAAATTTCTGTAGTCCTGGTGTCAGGATCATACTCATTTATCATGGTCTTGACATGAGCAGGTATACTAGGCCTGGGAATTCAGACTTTAAAAAACTCTGCTGCTCTTTTAATTAGATCCTGGGACTGATTTTCTTCACCACCATCCCTCCTGCTTCAGGAGGTGAGAGTCTCTTTAAAAATCACCATAAACTAAGTTGAGAGTTGGTTTTCTTGAGCCTGTTATTTTCTACAGTTCATTGATAACACTCAATAAAGTCAACCCCAAGGTACTTTTTATTACCATTTCCTCCATATCTCTAAAATGCTAAATATATTGCATTTCCTTTCCCATGAATCATATCCCATTCCACTAAAGGTAATTATATTAGCAATTGTGATGCTACAGAATGAAAGGGATTATCGGTAGCTGCCCAACATGGCAAGTGGGATACTTATTGCTATATGAACCAATTCCAGAGCCCTTTCCTGAGGACCTGCTTCCTGGGTCCACTCTAGTACCCACACATTTCATTTGAGTTCAGCAAGTAGCAGACTCTGAAATGAGGATTTTATGGCAAGTAGTTTATTTTGGAAGGTACAAGAACCACTAATAGCAGAGTGGAGAAGCAAGATAGGGTAGAAAAGGCAAGAAATAAACAGTGCATTATCAGGTATCTGTAACTGTGGGTGGTTAGAGCTTAATCCCATGGAGGGAACTCAGAAATAATACAGAACACAGACCTCAAAAAATATGCCACCTGATGGGCAACATAGCTGAGATATCTATAGCATGTCAACAGTCATTGATTAAATGTTTTTCTGAAGTGTGAATTCCCTAACACTTCTTGTGTGACATACATGCAGTTATTGATATAATGTGCCATACATACAGTTATCTTATATAATCATGGGAGAGTTTGGATGAGAAAAGGATAAGTATGAGCTATTGGAGGTGAGGTATTCAGGGATCTAAAAGACTAGGGTTATTAAGATAGTCTATGTGGTTGCTGAGGTCACCGACAATGAAAAAGGAAGTAATGGCTGACAATGAGCCAGATATAAACTCTTCAGTGGATGATGGGGAGTGACCAGGAAGAATGACGACTACTACAAGAAAGAAATGGATGCTAATGGTATAATCTGATGGAACATGATTTAAAGAAACTGATGGATTTTAGGAATGGTAGGAAAACAGTGGTCTGGAGGCATCAGTGAGGAACAAAGAGGATGTCTTTAGATGGCTTTGGGGAAAGCCAGGCTTTGATTAGAATGTGAGGGTAAAGGGAATGTTCAGATAAGATGTTGAGAATATAGGAGAGATTATAATGGTGACAGGCTTTGAGTTCCAAAAGATGCAGTTGAAGGAGCCATAGGTGGATAGGGAGTTAAAGGGTAGGAAACACGAGTCAGAATAGGAGATGAACAGAGACTTATAGGGATAAGAATCCATGTGTTGAAGAATAACCTAAGAAAAACAGGGATATAAGACATGATGGGATTGAATATGTATACTTATCATTTAACCAGAAACCACTTTTTACAAATTTTTTCTTCTATTCAACTTTCCCTCAGGAAACAGGATCACAAAAGTTCTAGTAATAGTGGGATGAGAGCAGTTGAGATTTAGGGTGAATACTTTCCAGTTTATTTTTCTTATTAAGGAAATAAATGAAGATTTCTAGTGCTCTTATCTGCCTTAATCCAATTGTGATACATCGTTAATAAATACTCTTTGTTTAGACATTGAGATCTGTTAATGTTACTTAAAATACACCAAAGAACAAATACCTTACTTAGCAAAATATGCATTTGCCCAAGAAAATAATTGTTATTGTCAAAGTCAAATTTCAGTTTCTCAATTTTAGTGAAAGATCAAGGCTTTATTCCCTTTATTTAATTAAAAGACTTTATTGCTATTGTTTAAAAAGTCATGTGGCTATGTTAGTCACAAAACAAGTTTCTATAAATTTAAAAATATTGAAATCCTATACTGTATCTTCTCCAACCACAATAGATTGAAGCTAGAAATCAATAACAGAGATAACTATAAAATTCAAAAATATGTGGAAATTAAACAGTACATTCTTTTCTTTTTTTAGAGTAAGCAGCTAGAAAGTTTATTAAGAATGCATGTGAAAAAAAAGAACAATGTAAGAGGAATGTGTGGGCACTCTCACAAAGAAAGAGGTGAGGGATGAGAGGCATAGACACTGTGGGGCAATCTGCTTTTATAGATTTGTGTTCTTTTTGTAATTTTTATTAACTACTTTACTACCATCATCTTCTTCCTCATTGGTAGATGTTTGATGGTAGATGACTCACTCAAGTGGGGTTTGTCAGCCCCTAGGTGCTGTTTATTGCTGTTCTCCTCAGAGATATCTTTCTCCTTGAGGCCTGACTGCTCCTTGGAATTTGCCCTTTGTTCATCAGCCAGCCACTGCCCTAATTCTAACCCTGCCTCATTTCCCCCTCGGAGATGTCTAACTCCCTTAATCTTAAAGGAATTTGGTTCCATAGTCCATCTTCTGTAGCTGCTTCAAGCTGTCAGGGGACTGCAGGCCCTACTTGTGAGAGCATAAAAGTCTCTGCCTATGCTAGTGAGGGGGGCTGGTTGAGCATGGGGAAAAGGAGTGTAGCCTCTGGTGAGGAGAAGTTTGTTGTGAAAGGATTCTAATCTGGAAAAAACAAACTGCGTGAGAAACTGTATACATGGTCTAAACAGAAGCAGGAGCAAGATGGAGCTCAGGGTATTCTCTGGAGTTTTTAGGAAGACTGTTGGTTGGGGCTTGGCATACTGTGGCAGTTTGAATATCTGACTGAAAATTTTTTAGAATGACTTCTCCACTCTATTTGAAATTTCTTAGCCAGTGAACTTTCATTTTCCTCTTCTTTTCAACTAATTCTGCAATGCAAAGGCCAGGCTCATCTTTGGAAGTCATGTCTCCCATTGCTAGGGAGACTTACACTGGGAAGGTTGGGAGTTTATTTGTTGAATTTGGTTTAGTGGGAGAGACCACATTTGAGCGACAAAAGAGGTTCTCAGGGGGTGACTCTTAGCCATTAAATAAGTGGGCTTAGCTTTGCCATTACAGAAATAAGTTTCATAAGGGCAAGACTTAAGATCAAGGGCAAGCCTTAAGATCAAGGGCTTGGCTTTTTAATTTGGGGGGCCCTATTGCTTAAGAAAATAGCAAGAATTCCTCAGGTGTGGAAGTTTAATAGTCCTGTAGGTTTTTGTTGTTGTTGTTTTTAAGTCTCTTAATGGACTTTGCACATATTTTCATTTTCTGATTAAGATTTTATTCTTTACTCTGGATTCCATGTTAAATAAAGCTGAATTAGGTTGTTTAAATAAACAGACTAAAGAAAATTTAAATTTTGGAAGTTTAGAGATGAGTGGTATAACTGACAAGTAAATTTTGTTTAACTTGTAATTTTTTCTAATAATAACTAAAACCATGACATACAGATCAGTATCAGGATATAACATGAAGAGTGAAAGCACTGTCAAATTTTTAGGAATTTTGTACAATTTCTAAATATATGGATAACATTTCACCCATGCAAACATGGCTAACAGAAGGATAGAAAACCTCTCTTAATTATTGTAATACTTCCTAGACATTTCCTTTGTAATATGTTAAACTATTTCAGCACTTCACATTTACAAGGTGAAAGAACAAATTCCTTATAACAGTTTTCCTTTAAGAGTGAGAAGACTTGTCTTTTGAAATAAAAGGATGATAAAGTCTGCATAAACATTTAGTACTCAGATAGTTAAGAGAGCAGCATTGACTATGACGGGAGAATTGACTTTCATAACCTTCTATAATTTTCCATATCCATTCAGTGCTTGTAGTTAGCAATGACAACAAAATTCACTTTCCCAAACCTCTATAACTTTCCATATCCATTCAGGGCTGGTAGTCAGCAATGACTACAACAAAAAAATTTACTTTCACAAACTTTCTATAACTTTCTATATCCATCTGGGGCTTATAGTCATCAATGAAAACAACCAAAATTCAGTTTCTTAAATCCTCCACAACTTTCTATATCCATCTAGGGCTCTTAGTCAGCAATGACTACCAACAAGATTCACTTTCATACTAGGAATATGTTAGTTCACAAAATTAACATTGCAAGGCTGCTCTGAGGCAGTTGGAGTTCAGTAAGGTCAGTTGCTAAGGCATTCTTAAAAGATATGAGAACAATTTCGAAACACTTGGGCAAGTGCTAAGTGAGCAGCACAGGAATCTTATCATTAAGTCCCTGCCATTCAAAAACAAGTAAGTGTTGAGAGTCAGGGTGAAGAGGGATACAAAAAAAAAAAAAAAAAAAGTGTCTTTAAGATCTAAGACTGAGAACCTGAATGCAGGCAGGGGATACTGGGAGGGCTTGCCAGGGATGGCTTCATCCCATGCGGATGGGTTTATTTGCTCAAGGATCTCCTTTGGTATGCAGAGAGAGCTCCATTTAGTTGGGGCCTTGGGGCAAACAAGGTGGTAAACACTAGCTGGGTTTACTTGGCCCCCAGGGAGTCAAGAAGAGCTCTCCCTAGAAGGGGGGTGGGGCATTTAGGAATAATGAGAAACTGATGGGACACCAGAAGATTCTCAAGCCTGCAAAGGAGAAGAGTAGTGAAGGTTTTAGTTTTGGCTTTTACTGTTAACTCCCATAACTAGGCAAGTCCAAGTGGAGGTGTTGGAAACAAAGTGGTACCTGAAAGAGAATAAATGCTCACTCAGTTGTGGAGGAGAAAAGAATTTATTCACGATCTTGCAAGAGTGAGCGCACCACCAAAGAAACATGGCAGATGTGTCAAACGAAAGAACACAGCAATAGTTATACCTTACACCTAATACACACGTCCCTCCCCTGTTTCCCCATTGGCTGGGTACTCCAGAGGTTACAGCTTATCTGAGAGAGCTAACTAGCCCACCTTTGGGATTCGGAATTGTACGGTCTATCAGAGAGAGTTAACTAATTTGAATTTCCCACTGAGAGTTCCTGCCTTTGATTACACCCCACATCCCTTTACATTCAGTAACCCTGGTAATTTTTCCCATATAAGGAGCTGGTGCTGATTCTAGGCTTACATCATGGCTCTCTGTCTCTCCTTCCCTTTACCATGGAGCCTGTTTAAGCCAGTTCTGCCACCGAGTCTCCATTTTCCCTATTCCATGTTGCCTTTATGTGAAAGCTAAACTTAATCCTTTCTTACAGAGGTAGGTCCAGATTGGCAGTTCAGAGAACAGAGTAAGTTGCTCTATTATTAATTAAGAAATTAGTAATTTTACCTGCTACAAGTGTCACCCAAGGCTCCTCTAGGTTGATAGTCAGATGTGAAGTCAGAGGAGCCATGCAGGGCCTGGGGCACACTCAGTCTTCTTTACTTGCCGTGAGTAGAGCTCAAGTGGCTGCCTCGCCCCCTTCAGGAAACAGTGCAGTCCCTAGCCCAATGCTGATTTTGGTTGCACTTGGGGCAAGGCCTAAAGTTGAGGGTTGTCTCAAGGTTTCTGGCATCTCACTGCCAGCAGCCCTCTGACCCATCATTGCAGCAAGGACCTTGAGGTGTGGAGCCATGATTTGGGTGACCTCAAGGGGACAGGGCACCATTAACAGTGACTGCAATAAGCTGAGCCTGTTCTCTGGTCTTTTGCTTACCTCTCTTTGCCTTCTCCTCCTTCTCAGCCTTGTCCTGATTATTAAAGACAGAAAAGAAAGTGTCTAGTAGGTAATTAGTTCAAGTTTGTGGGCCCATGGAGAGCTTTTGCAGCTTTCTCTAAATATCAGGGGCAGCCTGGCTGAAGAAATGAGTTCTCAGCAAAATCTGACCTCTTTAAGGCTTCTACTAACTTCCAGGAACAGGGCCAGGTTTTCCTCTTTCTCCTGAGTGATCTCCCTTAGTTTATTGTAATTAACTGCCTTGGTGATACATTTTTTTATTCCTTCTAGCCAACAAGTTTTAAAAGGGGATTATTAAGATTTTCTTCCCTAATGGAATTTGGGACGTGGGCATAATACAAGCAACAAGTCCTTCTCAGGTCTCTGTCTTGATAGAGAGCTACAAACATCTGGGCATAGGGAATTTCTGACTACATTCCCTGTCTTTTACAGATTGGAGGATGGTATTGTAACTGAGAGTCCCACTGGAGGGCTATGCTTCCCCATCTTTTAGCATCTATTAACTGTTGGCATTTCCCATTTTCTCTGGAAAAGGAAATAGAGGAGCCCTACCAGGCCAATGTGACCTTGTGGGTTTTTCCCTCTCTGCCATCCCAATCTCTTGGGAACACAGGGAGTAAAGTCACTGGGCATTCCCGGGACACCTTTCCTGAGAGATGTCTGGACCTATGCTTCCAGGGGTTTCCCAGGCCTTGCCAGCAAGAATTCAAGGACAACACTCTTGAGGAGTCCCTCCTCTCCACCAGCCCAGTCTCTTGGGAACACAAGGAGTAAACTTGCCGGGCATCCCTGGAACATGTCACTGGGTGTTCCTGGGATGTTCCTTCCTGGGAGATGTCTAGACCTATACTCACAAGGTTGGGGCACTCTCACTCCACCTGAGAGAATCCTAGGACAACACACCCAGGAATACCTTTGTCCTCTAAGTTTCCTGTTTCCTGAGGGCTAAAAAGTGAGCGTGCTGTAGAAGAAGGGCAGCTTTATATTTGGCTGCAATTGTTCTCAATAGCAACTAAATGATCATGGCCTGGATGGGAGACACTCCTATTGGAAAATACTCAATTTCCATGGGCATAGACCAGAGGTGACTACTTAGAATGTCAAAGGCAGCACCTTGTTTGGTGCAAGAATCCTTAGCCCAGAATACTGTGTTACAAAAGATGGAATGTGTCAGAAGGCATTGAAAGCCAGAGAGAGGAGAGAAGGAGACTCTCATGGAGGAAGGAGAGAGGACCTCTGTCAAACAGGTCAGAAAAGAGGGACAGATCCAGCAGGAGAAAGGGTCTAAGAGGCCAGGATATCTTCTTAGGTAAGCAAGGATCAAGAAGTGGTCCCCAGAGGGGAGGAAAAGGAGAGAGTGTGGGAAGTCTCAGAGAACAAAGAGGAAAACAGGGGGACCTGAATTGGCCCTTCCTGCTCAACATGGGAGAAGTCCCCAGTCAGGTATCAAGGGCAGTGTCACCCACTGCTCTGAGTCTCCTTGGATCTGCACGGCATGGAGATGGGCTCCTGCCATCTCTGAGGAGGGAGAAAGAAAACTCAGAGTAGATTGAATTTATGTCCTGGGGAAGCAGAATCAGAGCACCTAGATTCCTAGAGATACAGAAGCCAAGTGAGTGGGGGAAGTCTTGGAGAACTGAGGAGATGAGAGAGAGAGAGAGAGAGAGAGAGAGAGAAGAAAAGCAAAAGCAGGCAGCCAAGCCTCCTGGTCAATAGCCATAACTTACCAGTCCAGATGGTTGGAGAGAAGTATCTCTCCTGGCTGTCTCACCAAAATACGTTGCTGGATTTGGGTCTAGGTTCTTGGTCATGCCATGAGGAAGAATTCAAGTGCATGGCACAGCACAGAGTAAGCAGGTAGAAAGTTTATTAAGAATGCACATGAGAAAAACATGTAGGCACTCTCACAAAGAAAGAGGTGAGGGGCAAGAGGCCAAACAGTACATTCTTAAACAACCCATAGGGCAAAGAAGAAATCACAAGGGAAATTAGGCAATATCTTGAGGAGAATGAAAATGAAAATACAACATGTCCAAATTTATGGGCTGCAGCAAAGGCAGTGCTGAGAGGGAAATTTATACTCTAAATGCCTATGTTAAGAAATAAGGAAAATCTTATATCAGTGATGTAACCTCACACCTGGAGGAATGAGAAAATGAAGGCCAAACTAAACCCAAAGTGAGCAGAAGGAAGAAAATAATAAAGATTAGAGCAGAGATAAATGAAATTGATAATAAAAAAGCAATCCGGAGAATCAACAAAACCAAAAGTTAGTTCTTTGAAAAGATGAATAAAATCAACAAACCTTATCTAGACTGACAAAGAAAAGGAAAGGATGCAAATACCTAAAATCTGAAATGGGGGGGGGTAGTATTACTACCCACCCCACAAAAATAAAAAGGATAAGAGAATACTATGAACCACTGTATGTTAAAAATTAGGTAACCTAGATGAAACAGACAAAATCTTAGAAGCACACAAACTGCCTACACTGACTCAAAAAAGTAGGTCTCAATAGACCAATAACTTGTAAAGAGATTGAATTAGTCATCAAAAACTTCCCAACAGGGGAGTGAATCTCCCTGGCAATGTGGAATATGACTCCCAGGGAGGAATGTAGACCCAGCATCATGGGATGGAGAACATCTTCTTGACCAAATGGGGGAAATGAAAGGAAATGAAATAAGCTTCAGTGGCAGAGAGATTCCAAAAGGAGCCGAGAGGTCACTCTGGTGGGCACTCTTACGCACACTTTAGACAACCCTTTTTAGGTTCTAAAGAATTGGGGTAGCTGGTGGTGGATACCTGAAACTATCAAACTACAACCCAGAACCCATGAATCTCGAAGACAGTTGTATAAAAATGTAGCTTATGAGGGGTGACAATGGGATTGGGAAAGCCATAAGGACCACACTCCACTTTGCCTAGTTTATGGATGGATGAGTAGAAAAATAGGGGAAGGAAACAAACAAACAAACAAACAAAGGCACCCAGTGTTCTTTTTTACTTTAGTTGCTCTTTTTCACTTTAATGATTATTCTTGTTATTTTTGTGTGTGTGGTAATGAAGGTGTCAGGGATTGATTTTGGTGATGAATGCACAACTATGTAATGGTACTGTGAACAATCAAATGTACACTTTGTTTTGTATGACTGTATGGTATGTGAATATATCTCAATAAAATGAATATTAAAAAAAAAAAAACCTCCCAACAAAGAAAAGTTGAGGGCCAGACAGGCTCACTGAAGAGTTTTACCAAACATCCCAAGAAAAATTAACATGAATCCTGCTCAAATTCTTCCAAAAAATTGAAGAGGAGGAAACACTTCCTAACTCGTTCTTTGAGAACAGCATCACCCTAATACTAAAGTCAGATAAAGATTTCAAAGAAAAGAAAATTATAAACTAATATTCCTTGGGAACATAGATGCAAAAATCCCCACAAAATGCTAGTGAACTGAATCAAACAGCACATTAAAAGAATTATACAATGATCAAGTGGGATATATCCCAGGAATACAAGGGTGATTCAACATAAGAAAATCAATGTGATATATTACATTAATAGAATGAAGGAATAAACCACACAATCATCTCAATTGACATGGAAAAAGCATTCAACAAAATCCAGGACCATTTCTTGATAAAAACACTTAGAATACTAGGAATAGAAAGAAATTTCCTCAACATGATAAAGGTCATATGTGAAAAACCATCAGTTAATAAGTCAAGGATGACCACTGTCACCACAATTATTCAACATGGTACTGAAAGTTCTAGTGAAAGTAATTAGGGAAGAAAAAAGAAATTGAAGGCATCCAAATTGGAAAGGAAGAACTAAAACTTTTGCTATTTGCAGATGATGTGATCTTATATAGAGAAAATCTTAAAATATCCACAACAAAGCTATCAGTGCTAATAAATGAATTGAATTCTGCAAATTGGCAGGGTGCAAGACACACAGAAATCAGTGGTGTTTCTATATGTAGTTACAACAACAACTAAAAGAATCAAATATCTAGGATAAATTTAACCATGCTACATGCTACAACATGGTTGAACTTTGAAAACATTATGCTGAGTGAAATAAGCCAGACATAAAAGGACAAATATTGTGTGATCACATTTATATGAAATACTTAGAGTATGCAAATTCTATGAGTCAGAAATTAGAATACAGATTACCAAGGCACAGATGGGGTAGGGAATGGTAGAAGGGGGGTGTGCCAGTTTGAAAGTATTATGTCCCCCAAAACACCATGTGCTTTGATGCAGCCATGTGGGGGCAGATGTATTGGTGTTGTTTAGATTGGAATTCTTTGATTGTTTCCATGGAGATGTGACTCAATCAACTGTGAATGAAATGTTTGGATAATTTCCATGGAGGTGTTACCCTGCCCATTCAGGGTGGATGTTAATTGGATCACCAGAGTCATATAAAGGAGTTCACAGATAGAAGGACCTCAGAGCAACTGAGAGTGACATTTTGAAGAGGAGTGCAGCCTAGAAAGGAATGTCCTGGGAGAAAGCCATTTTGAAACCAGAACTCTGAAGCAGATGCCAGCCACGTGCCTTCCCAGCTAACAGAGGTATTCCAGACACCATTGGCCATTCTCCAGTGAAGGTACCTGATAGTTGATGCCTTACCTTGGACACTTCATGGCCTTAAGACTGTAACTGTGTAAACAAATAAACCCCCTTTTATAAAAACCAATCCATTTCTGGTGTTTTGCTTTCTGGCAGCATTAGCAGACCAGAACAGGGGGGTTAATGCTTAGTTGGTACAGCGTTTCTCTTTGGGGTGATGGAAAAATTTTGATAATAGATGGTGTTGACAGTAGCACAACATTATGAATGTGTTCAACACCACTGAATTGTATATTTGAAAGTGGATAAAATGATTAAGTTATAGAGATTTTAACAGAGTAGAACTATACAATGCAAAGAATGAACTGCAATGTAAACTATGGACTATAGTTAATAATATAATTATTATAATGTTTCATTGGTTACAATGAAAGTAACACTAATACAAACTTTTAACAGAAAATTGGAGGAGGGGTATATGGGTACTCTCATGATTTTTCTGTAAACCTACAACTTAACTTATCTAATTAAATAAACAAATAAATAAATAAATGTGGCAAGTTGGTGATTTACTGATTGATATGATGAGATTTCACCTAATCTTCATGACAATAATCTTGCAATTTTTCAAAGTGTCACTTAAAAAAACTCATTATTTTCTAGCTATTTCCATTAGAGTAAGGATAGACAATAGAGAGTGGGAAATATTTGTGACATTGAAACTAATAATATAATTCCCCCTTTTAACTAAAATCTAAAATCACCTGACTTTAAATATGTTATGGCACAATATTAGGCAGCAAAGCTCAAATTGCATTTTAATGGGTGTGCTAGTTTGGAGGTAGGTATCCCAGAAAAAATGTTCTTACACTTAATCCACTCCTGGGTGTGAACCCATTGTAAGTATGACCTTTTGTTGAAGTTACTTCAGTTAAGGTGTGACCCACCTCATTCAGAATGGGTCTTAATCCTATTACTGGAGTCATTTAGAAGCAGAATGAAATTAAAGAGAGATGTATTGAGAAAGCCACAGGAAACAAGAAGCTGAAAGTCAAGAGAAACTGGAAGAGAAGGAGGAGGCCAGGAGAGGCTGCCACCTGCATTGCCATGTGACAGAGAAGCCAGGACTGATAACTGACAGCCAGCCCCAGAATGCCAAGTCTTTGAGAAGAAAGCATCACCAGGTGATGCCTTGATTTGGACTCTTTTCTAGCCTCAAAACCTTAAGCCAACAAATTCCCATAGTTTAAGCCAACCCATGACATGGTATTTGCATTACCAGCCAAAAAACTAAAACAATTAATTTTCATGAACTAGACCTCAGGATCTTACATGGACTTATAAAATCTGAGTTAAAACTCTTAAATATAAGGAAAGGAAAAGATTTTTCATTCCATGGAAATAATGTCTTGCTGCACTATTATTTTTTTTTTTAATCTTCATTTTATTGAGATATATTCACATACCACGCAGTCATACAAAACAAATCGTACTTTCGATTGTTTACAGTACCATTACATAGTGGTACATTCATCACCCAAATCAATCCCTGACACCTTCATTAGCACACACACAAAAATAACAAGAATAATAATTAGAGTGAAAAAGAGCAATTGAAGTAAAAAAGAACACTGGGTACCTTTGTCTGTTTGTTTCCTTCTCCCATTTTTCTACTCATCCATCCATAAACTAGACAAAGTGGAGTGTGGTCCTTATGGCTTTCCCAATCCCATTGTCACCCCTCATAAGCTACATTTTTATACAACTGTCTTCGAGATTCATGGGTTCTGGGTTGTAGTTTGATAGTTTCAGGTATCCACCACCAGCTACCCCAATTCTTTAGAACCTAAAAAGGGTTGTCTAAAGTGTGCGTAAGAGTGCCCACCAGAGTGACCTCTCGGCTCCTTTTGGAATCTCTCTGCCACTGAAGCTTATTTCATTTCCTTTCACATCCCCCTTTTGGTCAAGAAGATGTTCTCCGTCCCACGATGCCAGGTCTACATTCCTCCCCGGGAGTCATATTCCACGTTGCCAGGGAGATTCACTCCCCTGGGTGTCTGATCCCACATAGGGGGGAGGGCAGTGATTTCACCTTTCAAGTTGGCTTAGCCAGAGAGAGAGGGCCACATCTGAGCAACAAACAGGCATTCGGGAGGAGGCTCTTAGGCACAACCATAGGGAGGCCAAGCCTCTCCTTTGCAGCAACCGTCTTCCCAAGGGTAAAACCTGTGGTAGAGGGCTCAACCCATCAAACCACCAGTCCCCTATGTCTGTGGTCATGTTAGCAACCATGGAGGCGGGGTAGGCGAATACCCCTGCATTCTCCACAGGCTCCTCAAGGGGGCACTACATCTTTTTTTTTTCCTTGTTTTTCTTTTTTTTTTTTTTTTAACTTTCCCTTCTTTTTTAAATCAACTGTATGAAAAAAAAGTTAAAAAGAAAACAAACATACAATAAAAGAACATTTCAAAGAGACCATAACAAGGGAGTAAGAAAAAGACAACTAACCTAAGATAACTGCTTAACTTCCAACATGTTCCTACTTTACCCCAAGAAAGTTACCTAATATAGCAACATTTCTGTGAACTTGCTCCTACTATATCCATCAGAAATTAACAGACCATAGTCATTCCTGGGCATCCCCAGAACGTTAAATAGCTTATCTGTTCTTCTTGGATTATTGTTCCCCCTTCCTTAATTGCTCTCTATTGCTAGTTCCCCTACATTCTACATTATAAACCATTTGTTTTACATTTTTCAAAGTTCACATTAGTGGTAGCATATAATATTTCTCTTTTTGTGCCTGGCTTATTTCGCTCAGCATTATGTCTTCAAGGTTCATCCATGTTGTCATATGTTTCACCAGATCGTTCCTTCTTACTGCCGCGTAGTATTCCATCGTGTGTATATACCACATTTTATTTATCCACTCATCTGTTGAAGGACATTTGGGTTGTTTCCATCTCTTGGCAATTGTGAATAATGCTGCTATGAACATTGGCGTGCAGATATCTGTTCGTGTCACTGCTTTCCGATCTTCTGGGTATATACCGAGAAGTGCAATCGCTGGATCGAATGGTAACTCTATATCTAGTTTTCTAAGGAACTGCCAGACTGACTTCCAGAGTGGCTGAACCATTATACAGTCCCACCAACAATGAATAAGAGTTCCAATTTCTCCACATCCCCTCCAGCATTTGTAGTTTCCTGTTTGTTTAATGGCAGCCATTCTAACCGGTGTTAGATGGTATCTCATTGCGGCCTTAATTTGCATCTCTCTAATAGCTAGTGAAGCTGAACATTTTTTCATGTGTTTCTTGGCATTTGTATTTCCTCTTCAGAGAACTGTCTTTTCATATCTTTTGCCCATTTTATAATTGGGCCGTCTGTACTATTGTCATTGAGTTGTAGGATTTCTTTATATATGCAAGATATCAGTTTTTTGTCAGATACATGGTTTCCAAAAATTTTTTCCCATTGAGTTGGCTGCCTCTTTCCCTTTTTGAGAAATTCCTTTGAGGTGCAGAAACTTCTAAGCTTGAGGAGTTCCCATTTATCTATTTTCTCTTTTGTTGCTTGTGCTTTGGGTGTAAAGTCTAGGAAGTGGCCTCCTAATACAAGGTCTTGAAGATGTTTTCCTACATTATCTTCTAGGAGTTTTATGGTACTTTCTTTTATATTGAGATCTTTGGTCCATTTTGAGTTAATTTTTGTGTAGGGTGTGAGGTAGGGGTCCTCTTTCATTCTTTTGGATATGGATATCCAACTCTCCCAGCCCCATTTGTTGAAAAGACCATTATGACTCAGTTCAGTGACTTTGGGGGCCTTTTAAAGATCAATCGGCCATAGATCTGAGGGTCTATCTCTGAACTCTCAATTCGATTCCATTGATCTATATGTCTATCTTTGTGCCAGTACCATGCTGTTTTGGCAACTGTGGCTTTATAATAAGCTTCAAAGTCAGGGAGTGTAAGTCCTCCCACTTCGTTTTTCTTTTTTAGAGTGTCTTTAGCAATTCAAGGCATCTTCCCTTTCCAAATAAATTTGATAACTAGCTTTTCCAACCCTGCAAAGTAGGTTGTTGGAATTTTGATTGGGATTGCATTGAATCTGTAGATCAGTTTGGGTAGAATTGACATCTTAACGACATTTAGTCTTCCTATCCATGAACATGGAATATTTTTCCATCTTTTAAGGTCCCCTTCTATTTCTTTTAGTAGAGTTGTGTAGTTTTCTTTGTATAGGTCTTTTACATCTTTGGTTAAGTTTATTCCTAGGTACTTAATTTTTTTTAGTTGCTATTGAAAATGGTATCTTTTTCTTGAGTGTCTCTTCGGTTTGTTCATTTCTAGCATATGGAAACATTACTGACTTATGTGCATTAATCTTGTATCCCGCTACTTTGCTAAATTTGTTTATTAGCTCTAGTAGCTGTATCATTGATTTCTCAGGGTTTTCTAGATATAAGATCATATCATCTGCAAACAATGACAGTTTTACCTCTTCTTTTCCAATTTGGATGCTTTTTATTTCTTTGTCTTGCCGGATTGCCCTGGCTAGCACTTCCAGCACAATGTTGAATAACAGTGGTGACAGCGGGCATCCTTGTCTTGTGCCTGATCTTAGAGGGAAGGCTTTCAGTCTCTCACCATTGAGTATTATGCTGGCTGTGGGTTTTTCATATATGCTCTTTATCATGTTGAGGAAGTTTCCTTCAATTCCTACCTTTTGAAGTGTTTTTATCAAAAAGGGATGTTGGATTTTGTCAAATGCTTTTTCAGCATCTATTGAGATGATCAATTGATTTTTCCCTTTTGACTTGTTAATGTGTTGTAATACATTGATTGATTTTCTTATGTTGAACCATCCTTGTATGCCTGGAATAAACCCCACTTGGTCATGGTGTATGATTTTTTTAATGTGTCTTTGGATTCGATTTGCAAGTATTTTGTTGAGGATTTTTGCATCTATATTCATTAGGGAGATTGGCCGGTAGTTTTCCTTTTTTGTAGCATCTTTGCCTGGTTTTGGTATTAGATTGATGTTAGCTTCATAGAATGAGTTAGGTAGTGTTCTATTTTCTTCAATGTTTTGAAAGAGTTTGAGTAAGATTGGTGTCAGTTCTTTCTGGAAAGTTTGGTAGAATTCCCCTGTGAAGCCATCTGGCCCTGGGCATTTATTTGTGGGAAGATTTTTGATGACTGATTGGATCTCTTTGCTTGTGATGGGTTGGTTGAGGTCTTCTATTTCTTCTCTGGTCAGTCTAGGTTGTTCATATGTTTCCAGGAAATTGTCCATTTCTTCTACATTATCCAGTTTGTTGCCATATAGTTGTTCATAGTATCCTCTTATAATTTTTTTAATTTCTTCAGGATCTGCAGTTATGTCACCTTTTTCATTCATTATTTTGTTTATATGGGTCTTCTCTCTTTTTGATTTTGTCAGTCTAGCTAGGGGCTTGTCAATCTTGTTGATCTTCTCAAAGAACCAACTTTTGGTGATATTTATCCTCTCTATTGTTTTTTTGTTCTCTGTGTCATTTATTTCTGCTCTAATCCTTGTTATTTCTTTTCTTCTACTTGGTTTAGGATTGGTTTGCTGTTCATTTTCTAGTTTAGGATTGGTTTGCTGTTCATTTTCTAGCTTCTTCAGTTGATCCATTAGTTCTTTGATTTTGGCTCTTTCTTCCTTTTTAATATATGCATTTAGTGCTATAAATTTCCCCCTTAGCACTGCTTTTGCTGCATCCCATAGGTTTTGGTATGTTGTGTTCTCATTTTCATTCATCTCTACATATTTAGCAATTTCTCTTGCTATTTCTTCTTTAACCCACTGATTGTTTAGGAGTGTGTTGTTTAACCTCCAGGTCTTTGTGAATTTTCTAAGTCTCTGATGGTTATTGACTTCTAATTGTATTCTATTGTGGTCAGAGAATGTGCTTTGAATAATTTCAATCTTTTTAAATTTATTGAGGCTTGTTTTATGTCCCAGCATATGATCTATTCTGGAGAAAGTTCCGTGAGCACTAGAAAAGTATGTGTATCCTGGTGATTTGGGATGTAATGTCCTGTATATGTCTGTTAAATCTAATTCATTTATCAGATTGTTTAGGTTTTCAATTTCCTTATTGGTCTTCTGTCTGGTTGATCTATCTATAGGAGAGAGTGATGTGTTGAAGTCTCCTACAATTATTGTGGAAACATCAATTGCTTCCTTTAGTTTTGCCAGTGTTTCTCTCATGTATTTTGTGGCACCTTGATTGGGTGCATAGACATTTACGATAGTTATTTCTTCTTGCTGAATTGCCCCTTTTATTAGTATGTAGTGGCCTTCTTTGTCTCTCAAAACATCCCTGCATTTGAAGTCTATTTTATCTGAGATTAATATTGCTATACCTGCTTTCTTTTGGCTGTAGCTTGCATGAAATATTTTTTTCCATCCTTTCACTTTCAGTTTCTTTGTGTCCCTGTGTCTAAGATGAGTCTCTTGTATGCAACATATTGATGGTTCATTTTTTTTGATCCATTCTGCGAATCTATATCTTTTAATTGGGGAGTTTAATCCATTTACATTCAATGTTATAACCGTGAAGGCATTTCTTGAATCAGCCATCTTATCCTTTGGTTTATGTTTGTCATATTTTTCCCCTCTGTCTATTAATATCCTTTTTTGTACCCATACCGAATCTCTTTAGTACTGAACCTTTCTCCAAGTCTCTCTGTCCTTTCTTTGTTTCTCTGTCTGTAGGGCTCCCTTTAGTATCTCCAGTAGGGCAGGTCTCTTGTTAGCAAATTCTCTCAGCATTTGTTTGTCTGTGAAAAATTTAAGCTCTCCCTCAAATTTGAAGGAGAGCTTTGCTGGATAAAGTATTCTTGGCTGGAAATTTTTCTCACTCAGAATTTTAAATATATCGTGCCACTGCCTTCTTGCCTCCATGGTGGCTGCTGAGTAGTCACTACTTAGTCTTGTGCTGTTTCCTTTGTATGTGGTGAATTGCTTTTCTTTTGCTGCTTTCAGAACTTGCTCCTTCTCTTCTGTGTTTGACAGTGTGATCAGTATATGTCTTGGAGTGGGTTTATTTGGATTTATTCTATTTGGAGTTCGCTGAGCATTTATGATTTGTGTATTTATGTTGTTTAGAAGATTTGGGAAGTTTTCCCCAACAATTTCTTTGAATACTCTTCCTAGACCTTTACCCTTTTCTTCCCCTTCTGGGACACCAATGAGTCTTATATTCGGATACACTATTATTAACAAAGGACCCCTGCCTACTCTATTTTGCATCTAATAGTAAAAGTTACTATATTTAATTTTTAAACTTTTCATTAGAGAAATTTCAAAAAGAAAAATTTCAGTTAAAACAGAATAGAAAAGTAAGCTACATTTTCAAATCACCCAATTTCAAAATTATCAAGATGGCCAATCCTGTTTCTTCTATCACCCCTGTTGTAGATTGAATTGTATTCCCCCAAACCACATGTTCAAATCTTCACACCCAGTCCTGTGAATGTGAGAATGTGAACTTATTTGTAAATAAGATCTTTAAAGATGTTATTAGTTAGGATGAGGCCAAGCTGGATTCAAGTGGGCCCTAATACAATATGACTTGTGTCCTTATAAGGAGAGGAAATTTGGACACACACACACACACACACAGAGAGAGAGAGAGAGAGAGAGGAATGGGGAGAGAGAGAGAGATGGCCTTGTGGTGGAGGCAGAGATTAAATTATGCCGCCACAAACCAAGAAGTGCCAGGGATTGCCACCCACCCCCAGAAGGCAGCTGAAAGGCAGGGAGCAGATTTTTTCCCCTCAGGAGGAGGTATGGCCCTGCTGACTCCCTAATTTCAGACTTCTAGGCTAGAGATAATAAATTTCTATTGTTTAAGCCAGCTAGTCTGTGGTTCTTTGTTACAGAAGCCCTGGAAAATAAGACAAATCTCATTCCCAGCCCCTAGATTATTTTCAAGAAAATTCCAGGAAAATATTTCATCCATAAATATTTCATTATTCAACTTTAAAAGATAGGTATTCTTTAAAATAAAAAGATATCTTTATCACATCTAAAAATAAACAATTCCATAATATTATCAAATATCCTGTCAGTGTTTATATTTCTCTGATTTTCACATATATATATACATATATATGTCATATATATATATATACAATTTGTTTTTTAAATCAGGATACAGGGTCTATACATTATAATTGTTTGATGTGTCTCTATTTCTTAAATTTCTGATAAATTTTTGAATTTTTTAATCCTTCCATTTGCAAAAAAAATCAAGGATGGGGTAACATACTTTTCCATAGAATTAAATAATCTTAGTATTTCCATACCTGATTTAGCATGTAAGCAGTGCAAGCACTTGCCCATCTCTGGATTTGAAATGCCCTGAAATATCACCCCAGTTATCTTAAAGGAGAGCAACAAGTGCTCCAAATGTTTTCAAACCAAATTATATTCAATTACTCTTAATTACAAGAAATTCTTTATTGGGGTGTAATATTGCAAAAATATATAATAAAGATAGGTATCAAAATTTCCTTTTGAAAATCATTGCTTTTCCCAGAACATTTCCTTTTATAGTTTTTAAGGCCCATTTCCTTTTATGGTTTTTAAGGTCCATGTTGTATATTTTGACACTTAAGTCCAAACCCAAATGTGTGGTTTACTTCACCAACCATTAAAAAGTTTTCTTTGACTAAAAGTGCTAACTGCTTCTATTATCCAGGTGCTAATACATAGAGAAAAAGTAATTTGCACTTTCCTTCCTCTCCCCTATTTATTCTCTGTGCATGTCCATGTGTTTCCATATAAGTTTATAAAATGTTATAACATTTTCTGATGTTAATATAACCACAGCAACTTTTTCAAGATTAGAATTTGTTATGGTATACCTTTTTCTGTCCTTGTACTTTCATTCTACCTTTTTATTTAAAATATGTCACTATAAACAGCACTTGCTTGGATCTGGTTTTCTCACAGTCTGACAATCCTCTTTTATTTAGAGTACTAAGACTATTTATATTTAATATTACTCTGTTATTTGTTTTCTATTTGTCCTATATTTTCTTTTCTCTATTACAGTTTTATTGAAGTATATTCACATACCATACAATCCACCCAAAGTATACCATCAATGGCTCCCAGTATCATCACATAGTTGTGCAATCATCACCACAATCAATTTTAGAACATTTTCATTACTCCAATAATAATAATAATAGTAATAATAATAATCATATAAAATAAAACCCCAAATATCCCATGCCGCTTACCCCCATCCCCATTGTTGACCCCTAGTATTGATGTGATACATTTGTTACTGTTGATGAGAGAATATTAAAATATTACTGTTAATTATGGTTCATAATTTGCAATAGGTGCATTTTCTTCCAATTACCCCTCTGTTTTTAACTCTTTGTAATAGTATCATACATTTGTTCTAGTTCATAGAGACCTTTTTAATATTTGTACTGTTAATCAAGTTGTCATCCACTAGAAGATTCACTGTGTCATATATTTCCATGTTTTCACCTCTGGCTTTCCTTCTGTTAACATACATTACTCTAAACCATCCCTTTCAACCACATTCACTCACAATTCAGCACTATTAATTACACTCACAATATGTGCTACTATCACCTCTGTTTCAAAATGTTTAAATTCAACCTAGTCAAACATTCTGCACATATTAAGCAACATCTCCCCATTTTCTAGCTTCATTCTATCCTCTGGTAACCTTGATTCTAGATTTTATGTCTTTTGAGTTTACATATTACAATTTGACCCTATTAGTGAGATCACACATTTGTCTTTTGGTCTGGCTTATTTCACTCAACATAATGTCCTCAGGGTTCATCTATGTTGTCGCATGCTTCAGAACTTCATTCCTTCTCACTGCTAAAAAATATTCCTTCCTATGTTGTTCTGGTTTGCTAATGCTGCCATTATACAAAATACCAGAAATGGATTGGCTTTTATAAAGGGGTTTATTTGGTTACAAATTTACAGTCTGAAGGCCATTGAAATGTCCAAATTAAGGCATCAACAATAGGGTACCTTCACTGAAAAACACTGATGGTGTCCGGAAAACCTCTGTCAGCTGGGAAGGCACAGGCACATGGCTGGCACCTGCTCCAGGGTTCTGGTTTCAAAATGGCTTTCTCCCAGGATGTGTCTATCTAGGCATCTGGGGATGTTCTCTTAGTTTCTCCCAGCAAACTCCAGACTAGCAAAAGTCTACTTTCAATGGCCATCTCCAAAATGTCTCTCTCAGCTGCAGCACTGAGCTCCTTCTGTCTGAGCTCTTACAGGACTCCAGTAAGCTAATCAAGACCCATGCTGAATGGGTGGGGCCACATCTCCATGGCAATAATATAATCGGAATTATCACCTACAGTTGAGTGAGTCACATCTCCATGGAAACTTCCTAATCAAAAATTCCAACCTAATCAATACTAATACATCTGCCCCCACAAGGTTGCATTGAAGGACACGGTGTTTTGGGGGACATAATACATCCAAACCATCACGTATGTATATACCACATTTTGTTTATCCTTTCTTCTGTTGATGGACACTTGGGTTGTTTCCATCTTTGGGCAATTGTGAATAATGCCACTATGAACATCAGTGGGCAAGAGTCCCTGCTTTCAGATCTGGGAATATCCTGAATAGTGGAATTGCTGGGTCATAAGGCAGCTCTATATTTAGCTTCCTGAGGAACTGTCAAACCATCTTCCACAGTGAATGAGTGTTCCAATTTCTTCACATCCTTTCCAACATTTGTGATTTTCTGTTTGTTTAATAGTGGTCATTCTAGTAGGTGTGAGATGATATCTCATTGTGGTTTTGATTTGCATTTCCCTAATAGCTAGTGAAGTTGAGCATCTTTTCATGTGCTCTTTAGTCTTTCAATACTTCCTCTTTGGAAAAATGTCTATTCATGTCTTTTGCCCAGTTTTTCATAAGGCTATTTGTCTTTTTATTGCTGAGTTGTAGGATTTCTTTATATATTCTGTATATCAAACCCTTACCAGATGTGTGGTTTCCAAATATTTTCTCCCATTGAATCTGCTGTCTTTTCACCCTGTTGATGAAGTCCTTTGAAGCACTGAAGTGTTCAATTTTGAGGAGGTCCCACTTATCTATTTTTTTTCTTCTGTTGCTTGTGCTTTGAATATAAAGTCTAGGAAACTACTTCCTATCACTAGATCTTGAAGATGTTTCTCTATATTTTCTTCCAGGAATTTTATGGTACTGGCTCTTATATGTAGGCCTTTGATCCATTTTGAATTAATTTTTGTATAGAGTAGGAGATAGGGGTTCTTTTTTATTCTTTGGATATGGATATCCAGTTTTCCCAACACCATTTATTGAAGAGACTATTCTGTCCCAGTTGAATGGATTTGGGTGTCTTGTCAAAAATCAGTTAACCATATCTTTTCTGGAGGAATGAAAATGTTCTAAAATTGGTCATGGGGTTGTATGCACAACTATATGATGATATTGTGAACCAGTGATTGTATACTTTTGGATGGTTTGTGAATATATCTCAATAAAAATGCATTAAACAAAATCAAGTGACTGTAGATCTGAGGGTCTATTTCTGTACTCTCAGTTAGATTCCATTGATCAATATGTCTATCTTTACGCCAGTACCATGCTATTTTGACCACTGTGGCCTTACAATATGCTTTAAAGTCCAGAAGCATGATCCCTCCCTCTTCATTCTTCTTTTTCAAGATGTTTTTTGGCTCTTCTAGGCCCCTTACCTTCCAAGTAAATTTGATCATTAGATTTTCCATTTCTGCAAAGTAGGCTGTTGGAATTTTGATTGATATTCCATTGAATCTGTAGATAGATTTGGGTAGAAATGATATCTTAATGACATTTAGCCTTCCAATCCATGAATACATGATGTCTTTCTATTTATTTAGGTCTTCCTTGATTTATTTCAGCAGTGTTTTATAGTTTTCTGTGTACAGGTCCTTTACATCCTTAGTTAAGTTTATTGCAAGATATTTAATTCTTTATTTGCTATTGTAAATGGAATTTTCTTGATTACCTCCTTGGATAGCTTATTACTAGTACACAGAAATCTTACTGGTTTTTGTGTGTTGATCTTGTACCCAGCCACTTTGCTGAACTCATTTATTTGCTCAAGTAGCTTTGTCATAGTTTTTTGGGGATTTTCTAAATAAAAGATCGTATCATCTTCAAACTGTGAAACTTTTACTTCTTCCTTTCCAATCTGAATGCCATTTATTTCTATTTCTTGCTTAATTGCTCAAGCTAGAATTTCTAGCACACTGTTGAATAACAGTGGTGACAGTGGTCATCCTTGTCTTGTTCCTGATCTAAGAGGGAAAGCTTTCAGTCTTTCACCATTGAGTACAATGTTAGCTCTGGGTTTTCATATATGCACTTTACCATTTTGAGGAAGTTTCCTTTGATTCCTGCCTTTTGAAGTGTTTCTATCAAGAAAGGATTTTGTCAAATGCCTATTCAAATGCATTAATTGAGATGATCATGTGGTTTTTCCCTTTCAATTTGTTGATGTGATGTATTATATTAATTGATTTTCTCATGTTGAACCACCCTTGCATACCTGGAATAAAACCCACTTGGTCATGGTGTATAATTCTTTTAATGTGCTACTGGATTTGATTTGCAAGTATTTTGGTTATTTCACAGTCTGACAATCCTTTCTTTCATCTAGAGTATTCAGACTATTTATATTTAATGTTATTATTTATATGGTTGGGTTCACATCCACCATTTTGCTATTTGTTTTCTATTTGCCCCGTATATTTGCTTCCTATCTTTTTTTGAATTAAGTAATTTTTGAATTAAGTATTTTTTAATGGTAATTTTAGTGGTTACAATAGTATCATTAATTTATCACAGTTTATCTCTTTTTTTTTGTTCTACATCTGTTATATTAATAAAGAAAAAGATGATTCTGAGAGAAAATAACTAAGCCCATTGCTCTGTAGTCCTCTAAACAAAGCAACCTGATATTGAGCTGAGGGTAAGTATTACAATGTTTTTTTTCAGTATAGTTCAGTGACTTTCCATTTTTTTGGCAAGGATAAGCCTTGTTCTGGTTTCTTTTTAGGAGGGATATATCCACTGAGATGAGAAGCCAAACTCCATTTTTCATAAGATGCTTTTACTTTGATCTTCATTTTCTTCTTGTCATGATCATGTACAATAGCATGCCTAGTGAGACTTTGTTTCATTGCCAACCTTTTACTCAGCCAGCATATTCACACATAAATGGGCACTTTTCCTCATGAAAAGAGAAAATGTGGCTCTGGAGATTGAACACAGTGTGTAGGTTCTCCCACAGCCTTCCCTGGGACAGTGACACACATCCCTTTCTAGGGCATGAGTCTTCATATGTTGCTTCAGATAATCCTTGTGTTTGAATGTTTTTTGGCATGTTTCACAAGTTGTTTCCTTTTTATGGGTTTCTCTCCCATGTTTCAGAAGCTCCATCCATGTTTTTGCCACAAAGGATCATCCCTCTTTGATTCCTCTGCAGAAGTGTTATCTGGTCCTCTGTCTTGGCAAACAACCAACATGGGGTCTCAATAGTTTCAGTGTCCACAACCTAGCTTTCTTGAGTCTACCAGTTTTGTTTCATCCTTCTCATGTGGCTTCAACCTGCTGGGTTGAACCAAAGGGTTTTCCACATCTTTCCTGATTGCTCTTACATAGTGGCTCATTGGTATGCTGACACTGGTGGATTTTCAGCTGCTCATGTTTCTTCAAGGTCTTCTAACAACCTTCAAAATCGCATATGTGGGTTTTTGCTGATTTTCATTTTGCCCTCAAAACAGGATCCTAGTTGGATTTTGTGTCGAATTTTTGATCACAGCTACTAGTTCACAAACAAACGGCTTCTCTCCAGTGTGGATCAGGATGTGGCGGCTCAGATGGTAGACCCTAAAGCTTCACCACACCCTCCATAGTCACAAAGTGTCTCTCCCCTGCCGTGTGCTTGCAAGTCTTGTGGTAGTTGGCGCCTCAGTCTCGGAAGGACCAGACGAACCTCCAGGGGAGCAAGGGGGCTGCCTGGGTGAGGGCTGGGCCCACGCCGGGCTGTGTAAACGCATCGGGGATGATTGGGAATAACTAGACCGAGGTTGGCGGCTCCAGGGCCACCTGCCACCGCATCCCGCCGCCGCGCCAGGGTCTGGCGCGCAGCCACGGAGTGTGAGGCAGAGAGTATCACAGTCCATCTCAAACGAGTGATTTAATGAAAACACTTCACATTCAATGTAAGAAACTTATGACAGTATACTTTCCATTTGCTACCCTAGCACATTGTGTTATTGTTGTCGTATATTAAGTCATAAACCCCACAATACATTATTATTGTTGCTTTTAACAGTCAATACACTTTAAGGAAATCATGAAAACCCATCTTTCATGTTCACCTATATATAGTTTTTAATTCTGAAATAAATTCAAAGTTATAGGAACAGTTGCAAAAACGATACTAACCCCATACACAGAACTCCATCATATCCTGACCCCTCTCCCCGGATAGCCCAACCCACCAACTTTAACATGCTGTCACATCGCTATTTTTTTCCCTCCCTCCCTCCCTGTCTATCATCCACCATCTATTGCTCTGTCTTCTGAACATATGAGAGCTAGCTGCACACATCCTTGAACATACACTATAATTCACATATACACTTCCCATGAACAAGAACATTCTTTTATGCAATCCCATTAAGCACAGCTAAGAAGTACAAGAGATTCAACAATGATAGAAAGCTTACTTTCTATATTTCCTTTTCCTTATGTCTCAACTGTGTCCCTTTGAGCCTCCTGTCCTCCATCCTCCACTCCCTTCCAGGTTCATCCTTGGCATTCAATTGTCATCTATTTAGACTTTTTTTTTTTTTTTTTTCAATTGTGGAAACATACATGCAGCCTAAATCTTCCCATTCCACCCCCTCTCTAGCATTCCATTAGTGGGATTAGTCACCTTTAGAATGTTGTAATGCTCTTTCCCACCATCCATTACTAGAAATTTCCCTTCACCTCAGACAGCAACCCTACACTCATTTCTTAACTCCCCATTGCCCCTTCCCCCATTTCTCTTAACCCATACTCTACTTTTCATTTCTATATGTTCACCTATATATTTAATTTCTGGTGCTCTTTATTTCTTCTTGCAGAATTAGATTTCCATCTGGGATCATCTCCCTTTAGCATTTCTTTTAGTACAAGTGTGTTGGTGCCAAATTCTCTCAGCTATTTTGTTTTTCTGAAAATCACTTTCTTATCCCTCATTTTTGGGGGCTATTTTCACTTGGTATAACATTTTAGGCTGCCAGGGCTTTTCAAGTACTTTTAGTACTTTAAAGATGCCATTACATTTTCTTCTGGCTTTCCTGGTTTCCAATGAGAAATCGTTTATCATTCTTATTGTTCCACTGAATGTACCTTTAAGATTTACTGGTTTTCAGTTATCTGACTCTGATATGTCTCAGAGTGTCTTTTCTGTGTGTTTTTCCTAAATGTGTTCATTTAATTTCTTGGATCTGTGACTTTATGTCTTCCATCAATTTTGTAAAATCTTTTGTAAAATTTTGCCTAATCTCTTCAAATATTTCTTCTGTCCTATCACTTGTCTCTCTTTCTGGGACTATACTAACATGGATTTGCAAACATTTTATTTTTTCACACATTGTGGATGCTCCTATATTTTTTATTTTCTGTGTTTCAATTTTGTATTCTCTATTGAACTGTCTTCAAATTAGCTGATCCTTTCTCTCCTGTATCCGTTATGCTGCTGAGTTCATCCATTGAATTTTTCATTTTAGATGTGGTTTGTTCTTTTTTTTCACTTCAAGAATTTTCATACTGTCCTTTTAAAAATAGTTTCCACTTCTCTACTGAGAATTCTCACCTGCTCACCCATTTTGTCCATCTTTAGGTTTTTTTTAATATTTATACTAACTGTTTTAAAGACTTCATCTTTTAATTCCAATATCTGAATCATCTGTTAATCTGCTTGTTTTGACTGATGCTTCTCTTGATTATGTCTCACATTTCCTGCTCTTCTGTATATTTAGTGATTTTTTATTATATACTTGATGTTATGGATGATACATTGTAGAGAATCCGTATCCTTTAAAAAGTATTGACATTTATCTGTTTTTCTGGCAGGCAATTAAATTTTTCGCAGAATATCTTGATCTCAGAGATAGTTGGTTTTAATCTTTGATAGGAGAAGTCAGTTTTGTTTTGTTCCTAGCCCTAGTGTGTAGCCCTTAGTCCTGAAATGTTGTCCTTAGTTCGGTGGAATGCCACAGGTGTTTACCAAGCCCTTTCAAGTTGATGGAACTTGAACTCAAAACTGTCTTTTCAGCACTGGGCAACTGCTGAAAAAGTTGCTTAGCTTTTTAGCTTTCTAGCTGCTGATTTCTGCTTGGTTCTTTAGGGTTTCACCCTGCACCTGTGCAGTTTTATGAGTCAGCCAAGAATGTGAGATTTTTTTTTACACAGATTTAGGATCTGTGGATCCCTCCTTTATGGGATTTTCCTTTCAATTTCCAGCCATTCTGATAGCCTCAAACTTTGAATTCTGTCTCTTCATCCCAGTAAAATTGCTGCTTTTTGTATAAATTTTATTTTACATGCCCTGAGTGAACTTGGGAAAAAAGCCAGATAAAAGCCACCTAGTTTGCATCCATTCTTTCAAAGATTATGTCCTCCCAGTTTCTGTCTGCTTATGTTTGCTCTATGATGTTTTCAAACAGTTGTTCTTAATATTTTATACAGATTTTATAAGTGATATAAGCAGAGGAGTTTTTCCCATAGAAATAACTTTGCAAAGGCCTAAAACAGATCTTGCAAAATATTTTCTCAGTGTTCAAGTGCATTCAGAACATAGATCAACATAGAAAAAAGTCCAAAATCCTTACCTATTGAGAAGAAATTATTTGTGCACTGATAGGACAAAATAATTTTGGTCACTTCTACTTCTTACTATCCCCAAGTTATATAAATAGTTATAATATAGTTGACACATTCTACATAATTAAAGAGCAATAATCCAGTGTACTTTCTTCATCCTTTACATCTTACCTTCCCTATGTTTAGTATCTATGACATTATATTGTACTTTCTAATAATTCACTTGTTTATAGTGACAACATAATTTTATAAACATGCCAACAAGTAAAAGGAGAAGTTATTTTCCACATTTTGATATGTGAAACAAAGAGAACCCTTGAAATTTTCAATAAAATGAAAGTAATTAAAATTAAAGAACAAGTTGCTTCTCCAAAATTTTGTAATAACCCTTTTCTAAAACCATTACTGGGCTTGAATAATTGCCAAAGGAACTGGGCATGAAACACTGCCTGGGCAGCTTAGTATATATGTGTGTTTGTTAATACCATTTTAATTGGTTTTTGCAAATAAAGAAAATTTCACCTGACACATAGCAGAGCAATCACAGGAAGATAATCAAGCCAAATGAAACACTTGGAGCACTACCATATCCTGTAATAAAACTTTTAGCTTGGTTTGGAAATGATATTTGCAAGGTTTCCACTCTTCTCAATCTATTTTTTTCATTTCTATTTCCCCCAATTCTTCCAGTTCTACTTACAGTATTTACTTCAAATTTCTTGTCTCTTGATGCTCAGTCCTCTCTTATAATTATCATGAAGAAAAAGAAAGTAAAACATAGTTCTTAGACCCCAAGTGGGGGAAAAAACATCCTTTTCTTTCAGAACAACCAAAGCTGACACAGCTTTGAAAATGAGTTCAGTCAGCCATTCTAGGAGCCAGAGTAAAATAAACACTTCATTTTTCCTTCAATGCAAAGTGCTATGATACACAGAAGTCCTGATGATTGCTTTGAAAAGACTGCTGGGTAAATATTTACAAACTATTTAGAATCTCAATCCTACTCCCACTTTTGAGCGAGGGTTTCCAATGATTCATAGAATCACAGAACCTCATATTTGGAAGAGATGGTAGAAATCATTTAATCTAATTGGTAGCACCCATCATGAGAATTTTCTTTAAAACACCACTGAGCTATACAAATGTATAGCTATTAATCCATAAATACAGATGTGCAAGAATGTGTAACTCTTCATTTTTAAAGATCAACTTACACACATATCAGTGCCTCCTTGTGACAACCCATCATCAAGTTCCTAGCCTTTACCCCCAAACCCTGTGAACATAAAAAGTTTTCAGGGATTTATGAAGTGCCAAATATTCAAGGACATCCTTATAGTACCACAAAAAAATGCCCATGTTTGCTTAATTTCCATGTCCAGTTTTGGGGCTGTTTTAGGGAGGGCGCAGCCCACAGACAAACCATTCAGCCTCCCCTGAGATCTTCCCGCCTTCCTGGGGTACTTTTATAGAGTGGGAATCAGGTTGGTTCTAATTTGGGGGCAAGCCACCCTTCTATTCCCTTTGCAGTCTTCCAAGATAAGTCTTTCTCTCCTAAACCTTAAAAGTATTACTTCTCTCTCTCCCCTACTACTGGAAACCATTCATTTGGTTTCTTTCAAGCTTTCCTTAAGGTCAGGAAGAGCCCTTATCATCAATCTTCCCTGCAAATACCCTATTCAAACAAATTGAAAGCTTGAATACCTACCTGAAATGGGGTTGGTTGGCAGGGAAGACCAAGAAAAAAGATAAATATAGGAAGAACAAATGGAAGTTTTACTGCCATACCTAGTAAAATGAATTTTTTTCTTAATTTCCTTCCCAATATTTGAAGATACCTGTCATGTTTGCCCTAAATCCTATCCAATTAAGAAAACATCCAATTTCCTTCAATTTCCCCCCTAAAACATAGTTGACAGAATTTTTACCCCCATCTCAACCTGCTGTTGTATGTCCTGTGTCCAAGTCTCTCTTAAAATATACTGCCAAGACCTAAACACAATAGCTCACATGTGATCTTACCTAAGAAGAACGTAGTAAAGTCATTGTAGTCATTGTTTTGAGCAATACACAATTAATAACATTTAAGATAATATCAGTTTCCTCCCCCAAACACATCATACTGTTGACTTGTATTGAATTGGCATTCAAAGTAGAATTATTTGGTGTGTTATTCTTTTTCTAACATTTTCTCCATAATGTATGTACACTGATGCATGAAGTTGTCAATATATAAAGGAATTCACTTACATTGCTACCACAAATTCTGAGAGAAGTTGTCATTTCTTCCCAAGGATTCTATCACTTCATTTCATCAGCCATGTTTTTCTTTGTGATTCAAAGGAATTTCAGCTTTTTGAGAGCTCTTCAACAAAGCAAGGGAAGAAATGATCAGATGCTGGCTTTTCCATAGAATCAGATTTACAACAGCTGATTAGAAAGTTGAAGTCTCCCACCTTTTCAATAATTTGCCTTTATGTTCATTTGATTAAAGGGCCCTCATTAAAATCTTCTTCCTGTATTTATGGAATTAAGATGTCTAAGGTGGAGTAAAGCCCCACCAATTTAGGCTAATTAGAGGAAAGGCCAGTGGAATTAGAGGAACATCAAGTATATTTACTAACCAAAAATATGCTAATAAGTAGAAAAAATTCTTTGGAATTATTTTAATTAGCATACAAATAGTTTGTATGCCATTTTTATAATGTTTGCCCTTAGTTTTCTCTTAAGTAGCATTATTTGCTTAGAAAGCATTTTTACCATTTTACTGCAACTTAAGTCCGGTGTGATTATTACAAATTACAACACAATGCATGGCACATTAAAGATGATCAATAACTTTTAATTATTCTCTACTTCCCCTCTTCCTTTCTAAGATACCTGATCAACACAAAGGACAATAGAATGCTTACATTCCAAGATCTAGACATTTTGCTTCTCAGTGAAAAAGTTTAAGAGATAAGAATGGTATGGCCCTGAAATTGTAGTCAAGATAGACAAAGTTTTCTTCGTAGGCAATTGTAGGCCCACCAGAAATTTCTAATTCACTGGTTCTTAACTTTGGCTGCACATTACAGTCATGCAGGCAATGTGCAGGCAAAGGTGAGAACCAAAGAGTGAATTCAGTTTTTCCAGAGCAGTGTTTTCTGCTACTGCCACAAATCAAAGGGCGATCATCTTGTGTACAAAATGTAGACCAAGTGGCAGATTATCCATCAGCCTAGTGGGGAGAGATACAGATTAAAACAGTAGTAACAATAATTCATTCACAAAAAGAAAAACAAAGTATGCAAATCAAGAAAATAAAGTGGTATCCAATTAGCCTATTGATGTATCAAGGGAAAAAGAAAATCAGGTTATAAATTCTACTAAAAAGAGAGCTATAATTTAACATAAAGTAAAAGTGAATCCTTAATTTTGACAAAACTTCCATAATATTTGAGCTGATGGACCCTTCGTTATACAAAGACAGTAAAATATTACAGATATTATCCTCATTGTTATTAACAATTCTAACAGTTTCATAATGGAGGCCAAACTGTGACTCCAGCTGATGAAATGGAAACTTTCAACAGAGAGAACTGTGAAATAGTATTTCTGAGTCATAGTATTTCACAAAAATGCTGTTCCAGAGACAAATGAAGATGAATCAAAAAATAATTACACACAACGCCACAGTAGCATCCCATTTCCTCTTGTCTTCAAAATAGGGTTATCCTCTTCCTGTTTATGGTGGAATCTGATTTATCTTGACCTATCAAGAGTAGAGCTCAGTCACCTTCAAGAATTTGCTTGAGAATAATTTAAAACAGCACCGCTGTCTCTCCACCTTAGCGTAACAGACTACCTGCAGAGACAGCACAGCCAGAATACCATAGAGTGTCAAAAGCCCAAAAGTCCTGAGGTCAGAATTAGAATAAAAATCCCCTTGGCCACCTGCTTGCTCTGTTACCTGGGGCAAGTAACTTAATATCCTATTACTTGTGATTTCATCAACCACAAAATAGGTATCATATTATAAGTATTATAATAACAATACCTACTTCCTCGGGGTTTTGAGGGAATTACCTACAATCATGTGTATGGAAACATTCCAGCACAGTGCCAGGGACATAGTAAGCATTCAAAAACTGCTTTTTATTATTTTGTCATGGATTAGGAGGCCATTTCTGAATAAGCATCAGGACATTTGTTACTGGAAATGCCAGTGGCAAAACCTTGTGTTTGATTGTGTACGTGGCAATAGTAAGCAGAGCAGAGCTTCATTTGTCCTCCAAGACCCCCCTTTGGTCCCCCATCACCAACACAAAATTGCCTTTCTCTTATTAATTAAAATTTTGTTTTATCATACATGCACAATTTTTTCTAGTTTATTTTGACAAACAGTTTCAATAATAAATAAAATAATTTTTAAAGGAGGCCATGCATGTGTGAGTGGAGAAGGAATGCCATAATCCAAAGATTATAATTAATACAATTCTGTACACATAAGATAAAAAAAAAAAAAACACAAGTTGCAATGGCACCACTCATCCACCGACTTCCTGCTTCCTAGAGGCCATCTCTCTTTGTTTTTCTTTAACGGTTTTATTCATACATCACACAGTCCATCCTAAGTGTACAATCAATGCCTCTTGGTATAGTCACATAGTTATGCATTCACCACCACAGTCAATATGAGGACATTCTCATTTCTTCTGAAAAAAAAAAAAAAAAAAAATCCCATACCCATTATAGCCCCCATTATTGACATGTAGCTTCAGTATAGTGCCTTTGTTATCATTAATGAAAGAATATTATAATGCTATTAACTATAGACCTTACTTTGCATTAATTGTATAGTTCCCATATACCACCCTATTATTAATGCCTTGTAATAATGATGTATGTTTGTGCTAGTTCCTGTAAGAACTTTCTTATATTTGTACAAATAACCACCATCATCAGTCATTTTAGATTTCTCAAAGTTATACAGTCCCAGTTTTTATCCTCTAGCTTTCCTTCTGGTGACATACACGATCCTAGGCTTCCTCTTTCAACATATTCACACTTACAGTATTGTTAATTACACTTACAGTATTGTGCTACCATCACACAGTATTGTGCTATATCCATTTCCAAACATTTACAATCAAACTTACTAAACATTCTGTACTCTGTCAGCATCAGTTGCCCAATCTCTACCCTCATTCTATCTCCTGATAACCTGTGCTCTCAAACTTAACTCAGAGTTTGCTCTTTGTAATTAGTTCATATTAGCAAGACCATGCAGTATTTGTCCTTTAGTTTCTGGTTCATCTCACTCAACATAATGTCCCTCAAGGTTTATCCCCATATTGTTGCATGCATCATGATTTCATTCCTTCTTAACAGCTGTATAATATTCCATTGTATGTATACACCACAGTTTGTTTATCCACTCGTCAATTGATAGACATTTGGGTTGGTTTTATCTACTGGAAATCATGAATAATGCCATTATAAACATTGGTGTGCAAATCTATTCGTGTCCCTGTTTTCAGTACATCTGAGTATATACTTCAGATGCTTTTTATTTCTGTGTCTTGCCTAATTGCTCTAGTTAGAACTTCCAGCACAGTATTGAATAAAAATGGTGACAGTAGGCACCTTATATTGTTCCAGATCTTAGAGGAAAGGCTTTTAGTCTTTCCCCATTGAGTGTGATGTTAGCTGTGGGTTTTTCATATATGTCTTTTATCATGTCAAGGAAGTTTCCTTCTATTCCTATCTTTCAAAGTGTTTTTATCAAGAAAGGATGCTGGATTTTGTCAAATGCATTTTCTTCATCAAACAAGATAATCATGAGCTTTTTCTCCTTTGATTTGTTAATGTGGTGTATTACATTAATTGATTTTCTTGTGTTGAACCACCCTTGCATCCCTGGTATAAAACCCACTTGATCATGGTGTATAATTCTTTTAATGTCCTACTGGATTTGATTTGCAAGTATATCGTTGTGTATTTTTGCATCTATATTCATTAGAGAGATTGCTCTGTAATTTTCTTTTCTTGTAGTATCTTTGTCTGGCTTTGGTATTAGGGTGATGTTGTTTTCATAAAATTAGTTAGGTAGCTTTCCCTTCTCTTCAATTTTTTTGAAGAGTTTGAGCAGTATTTCCCATTAATATTTCTTGTAGGTCATGTCTCATTGATGAACTCTCTCAGTTTCTGTTTCTCTGAGAATATTTCAAACTCTTCCTCATTTTTAAAGGACAGTTTTTCTGGATATAGTATTCTTTGCTGGCAGTTTATCACTCAGTATCTTAAATATATCATTCCACTTCCTTCTGACCTCCATGGTTTTTGATGAGAAATCAACACATAGTCTTACTGAGCTTCCCTCATATGTGAAGGATCACTTTTCTCTTGCTGCTTTCAGAATTCTCTCTTTGTCTTTGGCATTTGACAGTCTGATTAGTAAATGTCTTGGAGTAAGTGTATTCAGATCTATTTTGTTTGGGGTACATTGTACTTCTTTGAACTGTAAATTGATATCTTTCACTAGAGTTGGGAAATTTCGGGCTATTATTTCTTCAAATATTCTTTCTTCCCCCTTTCCCCTCTCTTCTCCTCTGGGACACCCATGATGCATATATTTGTGCACTTTTTTTAAAATTTTATTTTGAAATAAATTCAAAGTTACAGGAACAGTTGCAAAAACAATACAAACCCCATACACAGAACTCCAGCATACCTTGTCCCCCCTCCCCTATACGCCGATCCACCAATTTTAACATGCTGTCACACTGCCATTTCTCTTTCCCTCCCTCCCTCCCTCCCTCCCTCCCTATCATCCATCATCTATTGCTCTGTCTTAACATATGAGAGCAAGTTGCACACATCCTTGAACAAACACTATAATTCACATATATAATTCCATGAACAAGAAAATTATTTTATGCAATCCCATTAAGCATAGCTAAGAAGTTCAAGAAATTCAACATTGATACAAAGCTTACATTCTATATTTTCTTTTTTTTTTCTTGTGTCCCAGCTGTGTCCCTTTGAGCCTCCTCTCCTCCATCCTCAGATCCCTTCCAGGATCATCCTTGACATTCAATTGTCATCTATTTAGACTGTCTTTTTTTTTTCCAATTGTGAAAACATATATACAGCCTACATCTTCCCATTCCACCCCCTCTCTAGCATTCCATTAATGGGATTAATCACATTTAGAATGTTGTAATGCTATCACCTTCCCACCACCCATTACTAGAAATTCCCCTTTACCTCAAACAGCAACCCTACACTCATTTCTTAACTCCCCATTGCCCCTTCCCCCAATTCTCGTAACCCATACTCTACTTTTCATCTCTATAGTCATATTCTCTGATAATTTCTTTGTGTTTACTGTGGGGCTTAAATTTAACCTCTTAAAACCATAACAATCTTGGTTTTCTTTGATACCAACTTAACTTCAATAGGACACGTAAACTATGTTCCTATACTCCTCCATTCCCCCACCTTTATATAGGTCTTGTCAAAAATTACATATTTTACATTGAGTCCAAAACCACTGATTTGTCATTAGAGTTTGTGTATTTTATATCATGTAGGAAGTAAATAGTAGAGTTACAAATCAAAAATTATTGACTTCTATTTGTATTCCATTGTGGTCAGAGAATGTGCTTTGAATATATTCAATTGTTTTTTTTTAATTTTTAATTTTTTAAATTTTTAATTGAGGCTTGTTTTATGTCCCAGCATATGGTCTATTCTGGAGAAAGATCCATGATCACTAGAGAAAAATGTGTGTCCTGGTGATCTGGGATGTAAGGTTCTATATATGTCTGTTAAAATTCTCTATCTCTCTCTCTCCTTTCTTTGTTTCTCTGTCAGTAGGGCTCTCTTTAGTATCTGAAGTATGGCAGGTCTTTTATTGGCAAAATCTCTCAGCATTTGTTTGTGAAAAATTTAAGCTCTCCCTCAAATTCGAAGGAGAGTTTTGCTGGATAAAGTATTCTAGGTTGGAAATTTTTCTCCCTCAGAATTTTAAATATGTCATGCCACTGCCTTCTCGCCTCCATGGTAGCCGCTGAGTAGTCACTACTTAGTCTTATGTTGTTTCCTTTGTATATGGTGAATTGCTTTTCTCTTGCTGCTTTCAGAACTTGCTCTTTCTCTTCAGTATTTGAGAGTCTGATCAGAATATGTCTTGGAGTGGGTTTATTTGGATTTATTCTATTTGGAGTTTGCTGGGCATTTATGCTTTGTGTGTTTATATTGTGTAGAAGGTTTGAAAAGTTTTCCCCAACAATTTCTTTGAACACTCTTTCTAGACTTTACCCTTCTCTTCCCCTTCTGGGACACCAATGATTCTTAAATTTGGACATTTTATTTTATCTATAATATCCCTGAGATCCATTTTGATTCTTTCAATTTTTTTCTCCATTCTTTCTTTTGTTCTTTCATTTTCTGTTCTGTGGTCCTCGAGGACACTGAGTCATTGTTCAACTTTCTCTAATCTTGTATTATGAGTATCCAGAGTCTTTTTAATTTGGCCAACAGTTTCTTTTATTTCCATAAGATCTATTTTTTTTATTTACTCTTGCAATTTCTTCTTTATGTTCTTCTAGGGTCTTCTTTATGTCCTTTATATCCTGTGCCATGTTCGTCTTCATGTCCTTATATCCTGTGCCATGCTCTCGTTCTGTGATTGTAGTTCTTTGATTAATTGTGCCAAGTACTGTGTCTCTTCTGATATTTTGATTTGGGTGTTTGGGAATGGGTTCTCCATATCATCTGGTTTTATCATATGCTTTAAGATTTTCTGTTATTTTTGGCCTCTTGGCATTTGCTTTGCTTGATAGGGTTCTTTCAAGTTATGGAAAATACCAATGTAATTTTTCAGATCTACAACTTGGTGGCATACACTTTCTCTAACTAACCCGCAGATGGTGTCTGCGAGTCACCTATTCCCTTCAAGTCAGTTCTCCTCACCTTTGTCTTTGTGGTGTGTGGGGAAATGATTCTTGTGGGGTTCAACTGGTGAACTCACTTTAGGTGTGTTGTTGGTGCTGTTCACCCTGAATGTGGGGCGTGTGTCTGGGTGGTTAGGGAGGCACAGCAGCTTTAATATTCAAACCTCCCAGGTGTTCCCGAAGATTCAAGGCTGTTGCAAGAGTCTAAGCCTTCATTTAAGTTTTGCCCCAGATTTTCTCTGCTGCTGACCCACAAGTCCCCTGCATTGACGTCACATCCCTGGGTTTTCTGAGCGGTCCCCCCTTCTCAGCTGTGATCTTCCAGGACCTCTGCTGAGGGAAGGCTGTGCTACATCACAAGTGCATGCCGTCCCTCAAGAGAAGCCCCAGGCCACCGGGCCATGCAGGGGCACTCCCAGCCTGATGCAAAGATGGCTGAATGGGGCGTCTTAACCCCCCTTTTCGCACAGCTCCACCCTCCCAGCTCTGGGACAACTAGCTGTGTGTGCACCCAAGGCCACTGTCCACGGCCAATATTGTGGCATGTGCATGGTGCTGTGGGATACACTCCCTGTCACACTGGGTTTCCCGGCATGGCTCTTGGCTGTGGGTCCGGCCCCAGGCAGGAGTGTCTCCAGCCCACTGGGAAGCCACCTGCAAGCAGTGTGGTTTCTTTCTCCTTTTGGCTCTCCCCTCTGCCCCCCTGGCCCTGAGGGAATCAGCAGAAGTCTGTCCTCCAAGCCAGACACTGAGAAGTTGGCGCAGCCCGCTCCTGCCGTGCTTCACTGCGCGGTTCTCACCATTGTAACTGCAGCCGCTCCTGGGTTTTTTTTTTTTTAAAAAAAAGGACTAGTCCGTCTCCAGCCACCAACCCCCAGTTTCCCCAAGTGCATGGGGAACTTTCAGCTGGCTTACTCACTCGTTTTAGAATGCAGAGTCCCAGTTTCACCAAGTGCATGGTCCCTGTGGTTTTAGCAGACCTTGTCCAGGTCTGGGTCACTTTCTGGTTTTTATCTAGTATTTTTCATGGAGGTGTTTTTTTGCCCTGTCTCACCCAGCCACCATCTTAAGTTCTCTCCTATTTGTGCACTTGTACTATCATTCAATTCCCTGAGAATCTGCTCACATTTTTCTATTCTTTTCTCTATCTTCTCTTTTGTGTGTAAGTTTCAGATGCTTTATCCTCTCATTCACTGTTCCTTTATTCTACCTATTCAAATCTGCTTCTGTATGTCTCCATTGTATTTTTATCTCTTCAATTGTGTCTTTTATTCCCATAACTTCTGTTTTTTGCATGCTTTTGAGTTCTTCTTTATGTTCAGCTAGTGTCTTCTTCAAATACTTCATCTCTTTTGCCACATTTTCCTTCATCTCATTTAATTGATTTACAAGATTTGTTTAAACATCCTTAATTAGTTCTTTCAACTCCTGTATCTCATCTGAACTTTTAGTTTGTTCCTTTGACTGGGCAATATCTTTGTGTGTCCTAGTGTGACCTGTGATTTTTTGCTGGTATGTAGGCATCTGGTTTTCTTTTTTTTTTAAGAACTTACTAGTTTTATTAAGTGTGATAATGCTAGATGGTTAAATTAGAAGTCCTTATTAGAAACACAAACTTAAATATGTACATGGGTAAAATGTCATGATGTCCAGAATTTTCTTTGAAAATACTCCAGAAAGAAAAAAGTGTGCATATTGGGGGATGGGGGGGGATGAGATAGATGAAGCAAAATTAGCAAAATATTGATACTTTTAAGAGTTGGTATTTATTATACTATTCTCTCTAACGTTCTGCAGGTTTTAAATTTTCATTAAAATAAGATAAATTATTATTTTCTTGAACTCATGAAGCCTTTTCAGTCTTCAGAAGTCTTCCACTAAGGGTTATATATATATTTTTTTTATCTTCATTTTATTGAGATATATTCACATACCACGCAGTCATACAAAACAAATCGTACTTTCGATTGTTTACAGTACCATTACATAGTCGTACATTCATCACCCAAATCAATCCCTGACACCTTCATTAGCACACACACAAAAATAACAAGAATAATAATTAGAGTGAAAAAGAGCAATTGAAGTAAAAAAGAACACTGGGTACCTTTGTCTGTTTGTTTCCTTCCCCTATTTTTCTACTCATCCATCCATAAACTAGACAAAGTGGAGTGTGGTCCTTATGGCTTTCCCAATCCCATTGTCACCCCTCATAAGCTACATTTTTATACAACTGTCTTCGAGATTCATGGGTTCTGGGTTGTAGTTTGATAGTTTCAGGTATCCACCACCAGCTACCCCAATTCTTTAGAACCTAAAAAGGGTTGTCTAAAGTTTGCATAAGAGTGCCCACTAGAGTGACCTCTCGGCTCCTTTTGGAATCTCTCTGCCACTGAACCTTATTTCATTTCCTTTCACATCCCCCTTTTGGTCAAGAAGATGTTCTCCGTCCCACGATGCCAGGTCTACATTCCTCCTCGGGAGTCATATTCCACGTTGCCAGGGAGATTCACTCCCCTGGGTGTCTGATCCCACGTAGGGGGGAGGGCAGTGATTTCACCTTTCAAGTTGGCTTAGGTAGAGAGAGAGGGCCACATCTGAGCAACAAAGAGGCATTCGGGAGGAGGCTCTTAGGCACAACCATAGGGAGGCCTAGCCTCTCCTTTGCAGCAGCATCTGGTTTTCTTGATATGTTTATTCTGGAGGTCGTTTTCTCTCTTTCACCTAGGGTTTTCTTGTTGTTTGCCTTTGTGCTATAACTCTTCTTCAACACTTGAATCAACTCATTCAAAACCTCTGGAGTAGCTTGTGTTTAACTGATCAGAATTTTTTAAATCCTTATTTGACTTTTGCCCTGCATATTTGGAATGAATTTTGAGATTGCCCTATTTGTGCAATTCTTTCACCCAGGAAAAAGGTTTCTCTTCCCTCTTTCTCCTCAGGGAGTGTTGATCTGTTCTGTATGGTTTTGTGTTTTTTGTTTTTCTTGTTTGTTTTGTTTTTGTTTTGTTTTGTTTTTTTGCCTCTATATGTTGTTAGCACTCATTTCATATCTCTAGCTACTTTTACCTGGAGGGCTGATGCTGGAAGGAGTGTTCCCCCAAAAAGGACCTACCCCAGTCAGCTTTTCCCAGAAGAGACAGGTCCAAGACTCATGAAGCAGATGGAGATTGGTACCAAGGTTCCTTGGGAGAAGACCCAGCAGAACTCCAATCTTTTCTGTGAAGTCTCCTGATTCTGTGCTTTTGCTGTCCTGCTCAGAAGATGGTACTCTTCAGCCTAACGCTCCCCACAGGACTAGGGTGGAACTGTGTCTTTAATTCTCAGCCAACCCCACTCATGCCAGGGGCGTGGTTGAGATAGGTGACAGAAAGCTAGTTGAAACTGTTGCTGTTTTCCTAGCCCCTGGTGCGTGAATTCTCCTAATAGCAGCCACAACCTCTGCTGGGGCTTGCCCCCCACCTTTCTTTAGGAAGAGCCACCCTTTAGCACTCTGTTCCCTGCCAGCTGGAAAAGTTACAGTGACTATCACACAGTCCCACTTCTGCCCCTGCCAGTGTGAGATTACTATAAAGGCTATGTGCCACTTTTTTGCAGGTTGAAACTGTTGCTGGTATCCAAGACCCTGGGATCTAAATTCTCTAAATGACAGCTGCCACTCGTATGGGGCCCTGCCCCTCCTTTCCTTGGGGAAGAGCACCCTTCAATGAACTTTCTCTGCCACCTGAGGGGTTACTGTACCTCTCAGTCAGCCCTGCTTCTTTTCCTGCATTAAAATAAAATACAATAAAAAAGTCGGACAACACCACCAACACCAAGAATCCCCATACCCCTCCGCTTATATTCCGGACACCATTGGCCATGGTCCAGTGAAGGTACCCTATTGTTGATGACTTACCTTGGACACTTCATGGCCTTAAGACTGTAACTTTGTAACCAAATAAACCCCCTTTATAAAAGCCAATCCATTTCCAGTGTTTTGCATTCTGGCAGCCTTAGCAAACCAGAACACTGACACTCTGTTTATTTCAGCGTATGGGCAGATGAGTAGAAAAATGGGGACAAAAAGTAAATGAATAAAAGGGGGGAGAAGAGGTATGGGATGTTTTGGGTGTTCTTTTTGATTTTGTTTCTTTATATTGCAGTAATGAAAATGTTCTAAAATGGACTGTGGTGATGAATGGACAACTATATGATGATATTGTAAGCCATTGTTTACATACTTTGGATGGACAATATGGTGTCTAAGTATATCACAATAAAATTGCTTTTTAAAAAAATGTAATGCATATCCTCAAAGGGATTTAATAATGGAGAAGAAAATGCTAAAAAGGACAATTTGTGGTTATTCTGGTTTGCTAATGATGGCTTTTTGCAAAACACCAGAAATGGACAGGCTTTTATAAAGGTGGTTTATTTGGTAACAAAGTCACAGTCTTAAGGCCATAAAGCATCCAAGGTAATGCATCAACAATTGGGTACCTTCCCTGGAGGATGGCCAATGGCATCTGGAAAACCTCTGTTAGCTGGGAAGGCATGTGGCTGGCATCTGCTCCAGAGTTCTGGTTTCAAAATGACTTTCTCCCAGGATGTTCCTCTCTAGGCTGCAGCTCCTCTTGAAAATGTCACTCTCAGTTGCTCTTGTGCTTCTCAGGAGCAAAAGACTGCTTTCAAAGGCCATCTCCAAAATGTCTCCCTCAGCTCCTGTGCATTCTTCAAAGTGTCCCTCTTGGTTGTAGCAAGCTCCCTCCTTCCGTCTGAGCTTATATAGTGCTCTAGTAAACTAAACAAGGCCCAAGCTGAATGGGCAGGGCCACACCTCCATGGAAATTATCTAATCAGAATTATCACCCACAGTTGGGTGGGTCGCATCTCTGTGGAAACACAATCAAAGAATTACAATCTAATCAACACTAATACATCTGCCCACATATGATTGCATCAAAGATAATGGCATTTTGGGGGACATAATACATTCAAACTGGCACAAGTGACATATGAAAAAAATTAGAAAATAGACTGTAGGCTTATATCAATATTAAATTTCTTGAACTTGATAACTGGCTACATAAGTGAATATCCTTGTTCTTAGGAAATGTACATGACAATATTAAGTGTTCAAGGAGAATGATATGTACAACAAAAACCATTGACAGAGAGAGAGAGAGATAGGGAAGGATTGACAAGATAGAGAGAATGGTGTGGCTAATGTTATAAAATGTTAGAATTCATGACTCTGGGTATCTGCGAGGATAGGGGTATGTTGGAGTTCTCTGTATGGGGTTTGTATTATTTTTAACTGTCCTGTAAGTCTGAAAGTGTTTCAAAATGAAAAGTTTAAAAAAGAACAACAAGAGAGACCTCATATCAATAACCTAAGCTTCTTTCTTAAGGCACTGGAAAATCAAGATAAAACTGAACCTAAAGCAAGAAGAAGGAAGGGTATAATAAAGAATATAGTAGAAATTAATGAAAAATAGAGGAAATCAATGAAACCAAAAGCTGGTTCTTTGAAAAGTTCAGCAAAATTGATAAACCTTTAGCTACATTGTCCACAGAAGAAAGAAAGAAGACTCCAGCTACTAGAATTAGAAATAAATGAGGATATATTACTACCAACCTTATAGAAATAAAAGGATTATTAAGGAACAATTTTATGCCAATAAATTACATAATTTAGATGAGGTGGGCAAATTCCTAGAAAGATACAAACAACTGAAATGAGTCAAGAAGAAACAGACAATCTGAATAGAGCTATAATAAGTAAATACAGTGAATTAGCAATCAAAAACTACCCACAAAGAAAAGCCCAGGCCCAGAGAGCTTCACTGTTGAATTCTACCAAAGATTTAAAGAAGAATTAATACCAATTCACTTCACTGTTCAAAACCTCCAAGAGCTTCCCATTACATACAGAATAAAACCCAAACTCCTGAATCTGCTGACCTCTGCCAATTTCTGCAATGCTCCAACTGCATAGGACTTCATTCTGTTCTTTAACACAACAGGATCTCGTTTGAGCCCTAGGGCCTTTGTTCTTTCTATTCCTTCTATGTAAATGCTTTTCCTCCAGATACTTGTAAGTCTTGCTTGCTCTTTCCACCCAGGACTCAGCTCCTTAGAGAGTCCTTCCCTGATCACCCTAGCTAAAGTACATTCCCTGTGTAAGCAGAGTGATGGCCTCCTAAAGAGGTTCACATCTTAATTCTCAGGTCCTCTGAACATGTTATGCCACATGGCAAAAGGGAATTAACGTAGAAAATTGAATTAAGGTTGCTAATCAGATGACTTTAAAATAAAAAGATTATTCTGGATTATCTGGGTAGGCTCAGTATAATCACAAGTGTCTCTAAGTGAGGAAGAGAGAGGCAGAAGAATAAATAAGAGTGCTGCGGCGTGAGAAAGACTTGATCTGCCATTGCTATCTTTGAAGATGGATGGGGAGCCGTGAGCCAAGGAATTCAGCTGAAAAAGTCAAGAACACAGATTTTCCTTTGAGGGCTCCAGAAAGGCGCACAGTCCTGCCAGCCCCTTGATTTTAGCCCAGTGGTGCCAATTTTGGACTTCTGATCTCCAGAACTGTGAAATAATAAATTTTTGCTTTTGCAAGCCACTATGTTTGTGGTAATTTGTTAGAGCAGCAATAGGGAACTAATGCACACCCCATTTTAGCTTCTTCACTGCACTTACCATATCTGAAATAATCTATTTATTTACCTACATAGGATCTTCCTGCTATAGAATGTAAATTCCATGAGGGCAAAGACCTTGATTGTCTTGCTCACTGCAGTGTCTCCTGGACCTTAAAGAGCACTGAACAAAAATAAAATATCTCTTGATTAAATAAAAACAGGAAGAAGCTAGCAGAAAGTAGAGGGGTTATAGGACAGTTGTTCCTGTGTGTTTGACAAGCAGGTATAACAGAATAATAGGGTGAGGTTCAGCAGTGAGTAACAGATGCAAAACAATAGTGGTTTAACAGAGAGTTTCTCTTTCCTGGAGAAGTAAGGAGTTGGGCAGACCACAGTTGGCACAGCACTGCTGCCCCAGGAAATTCTCGGGGACTCAGTGTTCTAGTTTGCTAATGCTGCCAGAATGCAAAACACCAGAAATGGATTGGCTTTATAAAAGGGGGTTTATTTGGTCACAAGGTTACAGCCTTAAGGCCATAAAGTGTCCATCAACAAAGGGTACCTTCACTAGAGAAAGGCCATTGGCATCCGGAAAACCTCTCTTAGCCGGGCAGGCACGTGGCTGGTGTCCCCTTGCTCCTAGGTTGCGTTTCAAAATGGCGTTCTCCAAAATGTCTGCATCAGCTTTCAACAGCAGTCAAAATGTCTGTCTCAGCTCCAGCTAGCTATGAGCTCCTTCTGTCTGAGCTTATATAGTGCTCCAGTAAACTAAACAAGGCCCATGCTGAAAGGTCGGGGCCACGCCTCCATGGAAATTGTCCAATCAGAGTTATCACCTACAGTTGGGTGGGTCACATCTCCATGGACACTGAACCAGTAGGTTCCAACCCAGTACACACTAATACATCTGCCCCCACAATAATGCATTAAAGAATATGGCTTTTTCTGGGGGACTTAAATATAGACACCGGCATACCCAGGTTCCCTTGAGCTCAGTGTTTCTCCATTCTTAAGGTGGAATCCTTGTCTTCATAGTCTGAGGTGGCAGTCGCCACATCTACATTCTAGGCAGCAGGATGGAAGAAGAAGGGAAGAAAAATGGGTGATGGGCATATGCCAGCTGTCTTTTAAGGATCTTTCAGAAGCTGCCACAGAATTCTTCCCATTTATATCCCACTGGTTAGAATTCAGACACATGGCTACACACGGTCATGAGAGTCTGGGAAATATAGTCTTTATTTCAAGTGACCATACACCCATCTAAAGATGGGAATTCTAAGTGAAAATGGAGAATGGGGTTATCAGCTAGCAATCTCTGCTACATGCAGTAATCATTGAGTGACAGGACTGAAATATAGGAGACTTTGGTAAGCGGGATTCCTCTTTTTTAAGTAGACTGTTTCAAATGACAAGGACTAAGAGTGGCTGAGAGGGTCATTATTAAATGAATTAATAAATTGTTTAATAGATATGGTAATTTCATGGGCCAAATAAAGAATATTCAGTGTCAACTGGAAGAGAGTTACACACAGAAGAAAGATGGTGGACTGGGAGACAGGGGACTTGGGGTCTAATCCTCATCTGCAACTAACTGGCTTTGTGACCTTATGCACAGCACTTAACCCAAATGCACCCTGTGCCAGTTTGAATGTATCGTGTCCCCAAATGCCATTATCTTTGTGGTCTTGTGTGGGGCAGAAGTTTTGGTGCTGGTTGGATTTGCTTGGAATGTGCCCCACCCAGCTGTGGGAGATGATTCTGATGAGATGTTCTCATGGAGGCGTGGCCCCGCCCATTCAGGGTGGGCCCTTATCGGTGGAGCTATATAAATGAGCTGACTCAAAGAGAGAAAAGAGAGTGCAGCTGGGAGTGATGTTTTGAAGAGAAGCAAGCTTGCTAGAAAGGAACGTCCTGGGAGAAAGCCGTTTTGAGGCCGGAGCTTTGGAGCAGATGCCAGCTGCCTTCCTAGCTAACAGAGGTTTTCCGGAGGCCATTGGCCATCCTCCAGTGAAGGTGCCCGGTTGCTGATGTGTTGCCTTGGACGCTTTGTGGCCTTAAGACTGTAACTGTGTAGCGAAATAAACCCCCATTTTATAAAAGCCTATCCATCTCTGGTGTTTTGCATTCTGCAGCATTAGCAAACTAGGACACACCCTAATTTTCTTACCTTTAAAATAAGGGACTTGATTATAAAGTTCCCGAGATCCCACCATTCCATATGTATGATTAGAGCATTGTCAGGTGATGTGTTCAGGTACAAGTAGAAAAGGAAAGGCAATTTGACAGATTTTTTATTTTTACTGCATTGATTTTAACAGACTTTCCTCACTTCATGAATTTTGGAGTTATTTTTGCCAGCTGCTTTATTAGACGTTGCTTTATTTCTTTTCTGATTTCTTTCCATCTATAACTGCACTTCTCTATATAACCCTATAATTTTCCACCAGTGATTAGCCTTGTGTGAAGGACCTTGTCTCTTATACCCCTGATAACATTAGGGAAGTAGATAAATAAACTCTTAAGACTGAGGTGTCTTCTGATCATCCTGATAATTTTCTCAGAAACTAATCTTTTCTCCTGTCTTTTAAATGCTCTAATGTGGAGCTCAGGTGCTGACCAAAAGTCAGCAATAGTAGCCAAAGCATTTCTTTTTTTTATTTTTCCCCCAGAGCAGTTTTATTGAAATATATTGACATATCATGCTATCCATCCACATGCACAACCAGTGGTTCACAGTATCATCACATAATTGTACATTCCTCAGTATAGCATTTCTTTAGTGCTTAGGATTCAAGAAAGACACCTGCTCAAACCTGATATTTCCATACAGGCTTGAGGTCCTTATTTATCCTGACTTGATATGAATAAATGTATTGCTTACTGGCTTGCCTGCCCGTCTCTGTCTCTAGATAATGCCAGTTGTTGCCAAACTCTATTAGTCAGAATCCTATGAATAGACAATACTTCACCTACCTTAAACAATTTCTGATAAAATGTCAGTTTTCCTTTGTTATTTTCCTTCACACTCATAGACTCTATGCTCCATACTTTTCTTTGCTAACTCTTCAAAGGCCTTCTGTTTCGAGTTCTCTTTTTCACCTCTCCCGTTATACAGTTTAATTTAATTTATTTCTCTCTCCTATGACGCCTTAGAGGTCAGGGTGATTAAAAATTATTCTATCCAGAGTGTATGTTACTCTACAACTTACCTTTATTTCGTGTTTTATGCTTAGTTCATCTTCACTGGCCACAAATCACCACAGAATTAGTGTATTTACCTATAAAACTGAGGAAAAGTTGCCATCCAGGAAAAACACATCTTATATACTGCTCTCTTCTAAACCCAGGCAGTACTCCAACTTAATTCTTCAGAGCGGTTTGGTATTAATGCCTCAAAACAGCAATTTTTTAAGTCCAGTGGCCTGGTTCAGGGTTCCTGGGAGGTAAAAAGCAAACAGATCAACCTGGTGAGTGGAAATCAAAGGTTGAATGCTTACTTCAAGTGAATTTATCAGCGGTCATAAGGTAAAAAGGCAGTAAACACTCTTAGACAAAGACGAAAATATGGGCCTTACTCACAGTGTGGCAAGACTTTGGGTCATACGTTAATCTGTTCAGCTATGCACAGGACAGACCAGAGACGGGGAAGGGAGAGAAAGAGATGGTGAGCCACCTTACCAAAGCCCGCTGGGCCCAATGCACAGGTTAGCTCAAAATGGGCAGAGGATCACAGAGCCAACTGTTACTAAATCTTACTTTTTACCCACCCAAATTGGTCCAGAATTATCAATTATAATTTTTAATACACTCTCCCATATTCTCATTTTCATTTTTACCCACTGAAATCTGGGTTATATTCCTTCTACTCTACTGAAACTACATAAAATAAATTCACCAATGACATCCTACTTGCCAAATCCAATGGCCTCTTATTAATCCTGATCTTACTTGATATTTATTTTGCATTTAATGCTGTTGTCAACTCAGTCCTGGAAACTCTTTTTCTCTTCTGCCTTCCATGACAGCATCCTATGCTGGGTTCCCCTTAGGTCTCTGGTAACTCCCTTTCAGTCTGTTATGATCAGTTCTCTTTCTCTGCCTGCATTTTCTCAAAATACTGACGTTCCATTCTTTGAAATTTGCTCTGTAGCTACTCATTAAATTTTACTTTGAAAGTTATCACCTTGCTGTGTGTATGTTATATTTCACAATAAGGAAATAACTGAAACTGTGGAACTGTGCTCTATAACAGTCTTTGAAATTTGCTATATAACCTCTTGTTAAATCGTACGTTGAAAGTTATCACCTCTCTGCATCTATATTTCATAATAAGGAAATAACTGAAATTGTGGAACAGTAACCCATAACATTCTTTGAAATTTGCTATGTAACTACTTGTTAAATTGTACTTTGAAAGTTATCATCTCTCTGCATATATATTTCACAATAAAAAAAGAAAAAAGAAGAAGAAAACAAATCTGGTCCAATTTGGAAGTGTCTAGGTTGAGAAACCCTGCCTAGATGGGACCTTATTGCTGAAAGAATGTGATAGTCTCTGATAATGAAGCTGTCTCTTTTTATTATTGTAAAAGAAAAAAATACTGATGTTTCCAGTGCCTTCTCTTTAGCCCTTTATTCTCCCCTCCACTCTCTGGTTTTAGGTACCATCTACACATAATTATATGTAATATAATTACTGATAATTCTTTACCCCCAGCCTGGATCTCTTATCTGAATTCCAGAACTGGATAGCCAAACTTTCAGTAGACATATTCAATTGGATGACTCACAGGCATCTTAAACTTAATATGTCCATAATTAAACCTTGTCTCTCAACCTGTTTCAATGCTGCAACAACTCCTGTTTCCTCCATTTTGAATACTGGCTTCATCATCAATAGCTTTTCCTTAACTAAAAATCTGTAATGAGGATATTTGCATAGCCTCAAAGTTCCTCCCTCAAAATAATGGGAAAACAGTAACTTAACACTAGAGAAATCTGGCAGAGCTATCTTATCCAAATGATAAAAGTTAATATCACCAGTAAAAACATATCATCCAGTTTTATGTTACAATAATTGTTTAAAATAGAGATAGATGATGATTGTACAGCTAAGTGAAGGTAATGTGAGAAACTATTTATCTTGGGACAGAATGTATGTTATATGAAATTAGGAACCCACTACTTAATAAATCAGGTCTTCAATCTTGAGGCTTGCCCTTGTGAAACTCTGGGCTGTAAATAGGAAGCTAAGCCTTCCTATAGTTATGCCTAAGAGACACCTCCAGAGAACCTCTTTTGTTGCTCAGATGTGGCCTTTCTCTCTCTAAGCCCAGCTCAAAAAATAAATTCATTAACCTCTTCCCCATGTGGGACATGATTCCCAGGGGAATGAATCTCCCTGGAGATGTGGAACACAACTCCCAGGAATGAGCCTGGCCCTGGCAATGAGGGATTGAAAATGCCTACTTGACAAAAAGGGGGAAAAGAAAGGTAACAAAATAAGTTACAGTGGCTAAGAGATCTCAAATAGAGTTGAGAGGCTATCCTGGAGGTTTCTCTTATGCTAGCTTCAGCTAGACATCCCAAATGGCCACAGTATGCCATGCCCTTACCAACAGTAGTCCTGAAATACTAGGTCCCTGTCTGAGTTTCTACGAAAGATTCACTCACTAAGCTTTATCTCTCAGAAACTTAAATCCACCAGGGTGATCCTATGCCAGAACAAGTCCTAAAACCCAGAGGCAACAGCCTCTTTAAGAACAACAATTAGATGCAGCCCCCTTCCCCATAATGTTGACACCCTCTTTCAATATGAACAAGTTAGGGTGGTCACTGCCTAGAACCTCAGAAGACTGAGAAAGTGATTAAATGAGAGGAAGGCGTAGCAACAGACAAGATAGGATTTAACAAAGGATTATGAATACTCAAACTTTAAATGTAAATATAAATATATATGCCAGAAGGAAATAATTTAAATGGTGGAAACGTAACCCATAACAAGTCTTTGAAATTTGCTCTATAGCTCTTCGTTGAGTTGCGCTTTGAAAGTTATCAGCCCTCTATATATATCCTATATTTCACAAGAAGGAAAGAACTGAAACTGGGGAAATGTAACCCATAACGTTTTTTGGAATTCCCTATATAACTGCTTGTTGAGCTGTTCTTTGAAAGTTAACACCTTTCTGTATATATATTATCTTGTACAATAATGGAAATAACTGAAATTGTGGCACTATAACCCATAACATTCTTTGAAATTTGCTCTCTAACTACCTGTTAAATCATCTTTGAAAGCTATCACTGTTATGTATACATGTTAAAGCTCACAATAAAAAACACATAAAAAACAAAACGTATCATCCACTAAGAAGGGCACATTACCTCTGTATTACTCTTCTCCCAAATTCATATCCTCAATTTTAATGTGAGAAAACATCAGACAAACCCAAATTGAGGGACATTCTAGAAAATACCTACCACTTCAAAAGTGTCAAGGTCATGAAATATGAGAATTGGATAAAGATAAGAACAATAGTGGGAAAATTGGTGAAATCCAAATAAAATTTATAGTTTAGTTAATAGTATAACACCAATGGTAATTTCTTAGTTTTGATCATTAAACTATGATTAGGTAGGATGTTAACACTTAGGGGAAGCTGAATGTGTGGGAACTCTATACTATGTTGCAATTCTTTTGAAGGTCAAAAGTTCTTTCAAACTAAAAATTTTTAAAAAAGAGCACCTGTAAGCTACCCTAGGTTTCTCCCTCTCCTTCATATCCCCTTGCTGCATGTAATCACCAACATCTGTTCATTCTACTTCCTGTGCTCTTTTTTTCAATGTAGAGAGAAGCTTTTTTTCCCCTATTTTTAAAGTAAAACATGTCTATTAGAGCAATACAAAAAATATCATCAAATCTAAAGAAGAAAATTTAAATACCCCCACCCATAGAGAGAACAGTTACTATCCTTTCAAACATCTCTTTGTTTCTAACAGCCATACTGTATTTTGTCTGACTAAGAAAGAGACATGTGTGAATGATTCTCTAGCATACATACTAGAAGTGGGATTGCTGAGTCAGAAGGTGTGCCTATTTTAAATTTTAGTACCCATAGATCCTGCCAAATTGCCCTTCCCGGTAGCTGCATCACTTTGCGAGAATGCAATTTTTCCCACACCTTTGCAACCTAGGATATTATTTGTACATTTCCAAGAATAAATTTTTACAATGTCTTTGAGGGTAGGAGAGGAGGCATGGGTCTAACTACCTCTCATCCAGACTTTCAACCAATCCCCAGCATTCTACAACACACCTTACTCTAATTTCCCCTGTAGCATGGCCTCCAAGCATTGAGTCTTTCTTGCCTTCTGAAAAGTAATCAGCCAGCTTTTCATTAATGCTCTTCAGAGATACTTAGGTGACAGCTTCCTTCGTCTGTCAAGTTATTCACAACACTTCAAATGCTTTCCATCTTGGAAATAGCCATATCTCATCTCTTTTTCTCTCTCCTTGTGGATTAATATCTCTTTTGTTCCTTTCTGTCTTTTTAGTAGGTTACAGGAGGGAATGAAGACAAACTTACATCAATCTGCTATGTTCAACTAGAAGTCTGAGATAAAATCTCTAAGTCTAAGCAGGGAAAGGCTTGGTGAAGACAGATAGAAAGGCAGTAGTTCAAAGCAATATTCCCAACAAAATATCCATGAAAGTAAGGAAGCAGACCTGCACAAGGCTATCTTTGCTGCATAATTTATAGTTGTAAAAAATTGGATGGAGAAAGTTTGTATGACTATCAGCAAGGAAATGGTTTAATACATTGTGATTCATCTATAGCTTGGAATAACTGTGGAGCCATTAAAAAATGAAGTCAATGTTGTTCTGACAAGGGAGAATATTTACCTATACTTTTAGTGAAAAAAAAGCAAGTTGAGATTTTATATGTCTGTAAAAATCATGGCTATTGGATTTTCAAGAAAGAGACTGTTAGAGGCCCCTTGGCTTCCCTCCTGGGAGGGCAGCCACCTGGACTTACCCATCCAGCCAAGGCTACACACCTTAGGAGAGGGGTAGTTTCCCAAAAGAAAAGCAAAGTGCTTTTCTTGGCAGCACCAAGAAGAAAAAATACCAACTATGGTATGCATGGTCTGATCCTATAAATTTTGTTTAAAGGCCAATATGCACACATACATACATACACATATATTTATCAAGATTACCCTCAAGAAGTAAGAATGGATGGGGATAAGACGGAAGGATGTGGTCATTTTTAAATTTAATCAATTCTGAATTGTCTGAGTCTTTAAAAGAACACATGCCTTGAAGACACCATGTTGAGTCAAACAAGCCAAATACGAAAATACAGATATTGCATGATCTCACTTTTATAAAATAAGACTTCACTTATATGAAATACCTAGAAGATGTTCAGACAGATAGTAGTTTATAGGTTACCAGGAACCAGGGAGGTGGGGCAGGAAGAGGGAGTTATTTCTTAACAGGTGAAGAGTTTCTGTTTGAGGTGATGCAAAAAGTAGGGGTAATGAATATTAGTGATGTTAGCACAATATTGTGAATGTAATTAATCCTACTGAACTGTACACTTGAAAGTGGTTAAAACGGGAAACCTCGAGCTGTATATTTGTTACTACAATAAAAGTTAGTTTAAAAAAGAACACATGCTATTTTTATAAACTTTAGAAGTCAACTTTAAAAAGAAGGGGGAAAAATAACAACAACAAAAAAAAAACACACAAAAAATAAAAGAAAAAAAGAAAGGGGAAACATAGGGCTGTACAAACACAGCGAACCGTAATGTAAACCATGGATTATAGTTAATAGTACAATTATAAAAATGTTCTTTAATCAGTTGTAACAAATGTACCACATTAAAAGGTGTTAACATTAGGGTGTTATATGGGAATTTTTAAAATAAAATTTTATTTTAAAAAACTCGGAAAAAAATAAAGAAGAGGGAAAGAATTCTGGGTAGAAGTCACAGCATGTGAAAAGGCACAGAGCCATGAGAGAATGAGATGTATTTCTGGAGACTTAAGTAGTCCCATTGTCTAATGCATAGCTGTGTGTGAGACAGTGCAAGAGAAGAGACTGCTGAGATAGGCCACCCTTTGCTGAGTGTCTGTGTTGCATTAGGCATTGGGTCTACAAAGCCTCGTCATCATTGCATTGAGGACCTGCAGACCTGGTAACTGGCTGCAAAGGGCCTGGTGAGCCTTGCCAAGGGGTTGACCCTTCATCCCAAGGGCAGTGAAGAGCACTGGATGGACTTGAAGCAAACCCAAATGACAAAACCAGATGTGCATTTTAGAAATATCACTTCAGCTGCATACAGAAAATTAATTGGAGAAAGTAAGATTAAAGACAATATCTCAATTGAGTATTTTATAAAATCTTTCTGAAATGATACTAAAGGCCAAAATCAAAACAAAAATAAATTTAGATTTAGTCATAAAATGTTTATTTGAACAAATAAGAGCACAAGTAAGTCTACATATAACCTGAAAAATAATTTCATTGCATAATAAAAAGTGCTAGTATTTTCAATATACAGAGAACCCCAACAAAAAAAATAAGACTACCAATTCTAAGAGGAAAATGGGCAAAACCAATGAATAAGCAATTCAGATGAGATAAATGTCTAAAAACATTCATTGTCAATAGCAATCATAAAAACAATAAGATATTTTCCCCTTTTCAATTTTCCAAGATTATAAAGTATAATAATACTGAATATTTTTCTTGAGTACAAGGAAACAGGCATTCACAAGACTGGTTAAGTGTAAATTAGTATAACTTTTTCGAGGCTCAATAAGGAAACAGAAATTTTGAATTATGTGATAAATGAACTAGACTTAACAGACATTTACAGAACATTGCACCCCAAAACAGCAGGATATACATTTTTCTCAAGTGCTCATGGATCATTCTAAAGGATAGACCACATGTTGAGACACAAAGCAAGTCCCAATAAATTTTAAAAGTTTGAAATTATACACAACACTTTATCAGATCATAATGGAATGAAATTGGAAATCATAACAGGTGGAAGGTTGGAAAATTCACAAATACATGGAGGCTAAACAACACACTCTTTTTTTTTTAATTCATTTTTATTGAGATATATTCACATACCATGCAGTCATACAAAGTGTACATTCAGTTGTTCACAGCACCATTATACAGTTGTGTGTTCATCACCACACTGTGACATCCCAGTCACAGTGTCACCCCTCATAAACTACATTTTTATACAATCGTCTTCAAGATTCATGGGTTCTGGGCTGTAGTTTGATGGTTTCTGGTATTTACTGCTAGCTATTCCAATTCATTAGAACCAAAAAAGGGTTGTCTATATTGTGTGTAAGAGTGCCCACCCGAGTGACCTCTCGGCTTCTTTTGGAATCTCTCAACCACTGAAAATTATTTCATTTCCTTTCACATCCCCCTTTTGGTCCAGAAGATGTTCTCCATCCCATGATGCTGGGTCTAGATTCCTCCCTGGGAGTCATATTCCACATTGCCAGGGAGATTCACTCCCCTGGGTGTCAGATCCCATGTAGGGGGGAGGGCAGTGATTTCACCTGCCAGAGAGAGGGCCACACTTGAGCAACAAAGAGGCATTCAGGAGGAGGCTCATAGGCCCAATTATAGGCAGGCCTAGCCTCTCCTTTGCAGCAACAGTCTTGCCAGGGGCAAGTCCTGTGGTAGAGGGCTCAGCCCATCAAACCACCAGTCCCCTATGTCTGTGAGCACATCAGCAACCATTGAGGTGGGGAAGCCCAACACCCCTGCCTTCTCCACCAGCTCCTCAAGGGGGCTCTGCATATATTTTTTTAATTAACTCTTTTTTAAAAAATTAACTCTATCAAAGATTGTGGTGATGAACGCATAACTATGTTATCATACTGTGGACAGTGGATTGTATATCATGGATGATTGTATGGTGTGTGAATGTATTTCAATAAAACTGAATTTAATAAAAAAAAATAATAAAAATTAACTCTATCAAAAAAAATTAAAAAAAAAACATACCGTAAAAAAACATTTCAAACAAAATATAACATAACAAGGAAGTAAAAAAAGACAACTGACCTAAAATAACTACTTTACTTCCAACATGTTCTTACTCTACCCCAAGAAAATAACCTAATAGAGCAACATTTCTGTGAACTTGTTCCTACCATACCCATCTGGAATTAACAAACCATAGTCATTTCTGGGCATTCCCAGAACATTAAATTTACCCACGATAGCTTATCTGTTCTTATTGGGTTATCATTCCCCCTCCATTAATTGCTCTCTATCACTAGTTCCACTACATTCTACATTATAAACCATTTATTTTATATTTTTCAATGTTCACATTAGTGGTAGCATATAATATTTCTCTTTTTGTGCCTGGCTTATTTCGTTCAGCATTGTGTCTCCAAGGTTCATCCATGTTGTCATATGTTTCACAACATTGTTCCTTCTTACTGTCGTGTAGTATTCCATCGTGGGTATATACCACATTTCATTTATCCATTTATCTGTTGAAGGACATTTGGGTTGTTTACATCTCTTGGCAATTGTGAATAATGTTGTTATGAACATTGGCATGCAGGTATCTGTTCGTGTCACTGCTTTCAGATCTTCCGGGTATATACTGAGAAGTGCAATTGCTGGATTGTAGGGTAACTCTATATATCTAGCTTTCTAAGGAAGTGCCAGACTGACTTCCAGAGTGGCTGAACCATTATACAGTCCCACTAACAATGAGTAAGAGTTCCAATTTCTCCACATCCTCTCCAGCATTTGTAGTTTCCTGTTTTAAACAACACACTCTTAAACAACCAGTGTGTCAAGGAAGAAATTACAAGAGAAATCAGTAACTATCTCGAGGTAAATGAAAATGAGAACACAACATATCAAAACTTACAGGATGCAGCCAAGGTAGTGCTTTTCCAAAGCTTATTGCGTCAAGATGCATCAATAATTTGTAATTGCTGCGTAATTTAAAAAGTTTACTCTTAGGACTTTACCTTATGTAAATAATTCGGGGTTTACAGGGATACTCATCACAGCATTATTTATAATGGCTGAACATTTAATAGAAATACCAACATCCTACAATAATGAACTATGGTTTACTTGTAAAATAGAATGCTATACAGATTTTACAGAAGTAAATTTATTGATATAGGATGGTGGATATTATATAGACAGTGAAAAAAGGCAGTCTACCAAGCATCATATGTACAGTGTAATAACACTTTTATAACACACACACACACACACACACACACATATCATTAGAAGGATTTATACCAACAGCTAAACAGTATTTATTTCTGTGTGGTAGGGATATGGGAAGTTTTTATTTTCTACTTTGGGATTTTCTACATTTTCCATATTAATTGCAATAAATACATACTGTTTTTGTAATCAGAAGATCCAATAAAAATTATTTCAACATAAGGGCAGAAATGTCATAGTCAAGAGGCTAATGCAATGATTTATGCCAGCAATCAAGAGTTTACACCAAGGCAGTGCAGAGGACAAGGAGAGGAGGGGGAGAATTAGAAGGAGTTTTTCCTGATTCACTTGAAGGACCAACTTTCACTCCCCAAAATGTTTATGGTTAGTTGTGAAGGGTTGTTAGGTTTGAGTTTTTAAACTTAGTTGTATTTTGATTCAGCATTTATTCCCTTCAGAAAATGACAGACCAAAAAGGAAGAAAACGTGAAACACATATCAGACTACAGACTAGGCCACAAATGTAAATATCAGAATCTTGAAAATCTCAAGCTCTTCTTTCAATTTTTGTCTACATTATAGCTTCATTCTATCACCTTCCTTGCTTCCACCTCCTAAATAAAACGTCCCTGTAATGTCTTCTCTTTACTTTTGGTTACTCCAAGCTACACTCCCATGCATCTAAGGACCTTTCCCGTTGGCCACACAGAGCTGCAGGTCTACCTCAGCAGGTTCTGGAATTCAGAATGGTTACCTGAACATTGATAGTGCCACATCAAGATGGAAGAAAGTCAAGTTGCAACCTTCTTGAGTTCTTGTCATTTTAGCCAGAACAAAATTACAAGTTCCTTGGTGCCTCTTGGATATAGTATGCCCTGGGCAATTAGTTGGGGAGCCTTATATATTCTGGTAACATAACTACATAGTTTGTGGCACCAGTCAAACGCCAGGCTGCCATCACATTTAGTTGTAGGGGTCTGTGCATGTGTAATTTGTTTCAATCTGAGAGGGTTCCTGGGTCATTAACAGTGCATGAGCAGAACAATCAGCATGACTCAGCTCCCAGAGCTGCTGTATAAAGAACTTTCCAGTTTGGTGGGTAGAACAGAAACAGTGACTTGGAGCCGCCTCTCTCCCTGAAGCCGTGTGTGTATCCTCTTCTTCTTCATTGTGCTACTTGGCAGATACAGGTTTATCTTAAGAGGGAGAAGCATATTGCGGGGGAAGAGAGTGGGGGAGGGAGAGTACTCTTGGCCGGCCAGCAATAATCTGCATCACACAGGATTAAGAGGGACAAATAAAGGCCCGAGGTTCCAAACTGCCTCTCCTACTTCTAGGGCTTTCATAGTTTTATATTAAAGCAACAACAACAACAACAAACTGGAGTTTCAAGTTATTCCAGTTAACAGGGTAGTATTTCCTTTATTTCCTGCTACAACTTAAAGCAAAAAAAGAGTATTAAGCTCGTTTAGATTTTGCAGTATATCGGGCAATCTGGAAAAGCTCTTTTAAATCCGTGGAGTAAGGAAACATAAACTATACGTCTTAGGCAACAGGTAAAGATGCATGTTCCTTGAACAATAATGTATTTTATGAAAAGGCAATGACCTGAGACAAAGCTTTTAGTCAATGAGAGTGGTAACATAGTTAGATAACTAGAATTTTAGAGGTTTATCAAGCAATATTGTTATTGCCCAGTCAGCACCAAAATTACAGAAAGGGGAATCAACTCAAGTTCAATTTTTCTTCTTGGGGAAACACAGAAGTGCTAGAAATAAACTTTTCATCACTTGTGGGGTTGTGGCTAGGGAAGAATAATCTGGTAGTGGTTTTTTTTAGGTACCTGCTCAAATCTCCTAGTTACAGAACATGCCTGATGCCTGTGGCGTGGAACATCCCCTCCCTCTATCCCACTCCCCAGCTTCAGCTACAACATTGGAAGGGTGATGGTGATGGAAAGAAGCTGGGGACCCAGGTCAGACACAAGGCAGAGCTCAGCAAAGCTTTGTTGGATTCGGGTCGAGTGTTCTCTAGCCTTCTTCCTCCTTCAACTCCTGGCAAGGAATTGAGAATTGGATTTCTGGATTAGGAGTTATTTGTCAGGCATTAAATATCTGGTCCATAGTAAATACTCAACTCAAACCAGAATGACAACTCATTATGAATCTTTTGTATATCCCCTACAATACTCTGGAACAGTTTCTCCAGCTACGTTTTACCCCAATTGTGAAAAGATTTAATTAGCTCTTCACATAGGGTTGCCAGTTTTAGCAAAAATATTTTAAAAAGGCTGTCCAGTTAAATTGGAATTTTGAAAGGAAAATGAATAATTTTTTAGTGTTTGTCCCTAATACTTCATGGACACACTTATACTAAACTTGTAATTGTTCTTTATCTGAAATTCAAATTTAACAGAGTGTCCTGTATTTTATCTGGCAACCTTGCCTCCATGGTTTTCTTTTAACTCCCTCTCCATACTCACCCTCCTCTCCTCCACAACATCCTCCTCAACACCTCCCACCCCCATGACTCCTTTGTTTATAGTGGGTAAAATGTAGTCAATTCAAAACATAAGTATCTCATTAAATAATTGTGCCACAGTTAGAAATTATGCCACTACTATGAAACTGGGACACTATCCTTGCTTTTTGGGTTCACATGGTAAGAAGCAAGTAATTTAACTTTTCTGGTCTTGATCTGTAAAGTGTGGAAGATGACAATAGCACTGACTTACTTCTGAGAGCTGTGAGAGCTTCAGCATTACCAGTCACCAGTGATAAAGGTAACTGCTTTCACCAGACAGAGAAGGGCAAAATTCAAAGAACCATTGCAGGGTCTAGACTTCTCTACAAGTTAAGTTGTAATGGACAAAACAGAATACATAGGGTCCAGCTATGCCCCGTGTTGGGAGCCTCCTTCAGCTCCTTCAGCACTCCTAAGAATGATTCACTTTCTCAGTAGTGTTTTCATTGCACTTAATTCATATCTATTAACAATAGTTATTGAATTCTACAGTGTTATTTATATCTGTATCCAGCACATAGGAAATGTTCTGGTTATTATTCCTTGAGTACTAATCCACAGCAAAACTTAGTTGTTGATGACAACAATTATGCACTTTGCTCACAAGAGTGCAATTTGGGCAGGGCTTTGCTGGGACAGCTCATCTCTGCTCTACTCAGGATCAACTGGAGAGGCTCTACTTTCACCCACTTCCAGTAGAGCTGGTGAATCCACTTCCAAGCAGGCTCACTCAACTGGCTGGCAGTTGGTGCTGGATATCAGCTGGGAGCTCTGCCAGGGCTGTAGGTCTGGGCCTCGACTCCCCTCTGGGGGGAACTCTCTGCAGAAGGAAGTGAACCATCTCCATAAATTCAAACATCCCACTCATTGTCTTTCTAGATCACTCTATAACCCCAGTCCAACATTGATCCTACAGTCTTTTCATTGGCTTTTTCCCCCTTCATATCCTCATTTCCTCTTAGTCACTTCCTCCAAGTCTCTCCATGACTATCTAGTCTAAATTAGTCCCCACCCCCCTCAATTACTCTATCTCATAACCATATTTTATTTTTTCACAGCACTTATCAATACCTAAAATTCTAATTCTTATGTATTTGTTTACTACTTATTGTTTATAGCCTTCCCTTCTCCTGTCCTCATGGAGCAGATCTGTTAGACCAGGGGTTGGCAAATTTTTCCGTAAAGGGCCAAATACTTAAGCTTTGTGGCTATATATTGTCTCTGTTGCAATCACTCATCTCTGCCCTTTGTGGAGCAAAAGCAACCATAGACAATACATAAACAAATGACACAACTATGTCCCAGAGAGTTCTAGCAATCAGAAATCATATTAATCCAATTTCAGTGCTTGACATTTTCAGGGCCACCCAAATAATGTAAAGCTAGGATGCAGTCTCTGTAAAGGCTGATTTACTTCTAGTCCTCCATGACTTTTAGGTTAAATCGCAGGGGTTGGTTTACAGATGTCTCTACCCTTCAGGGGCTTGTGCTCTGCTTTTTACCCCCCTAGCCTCACAGGTCAAAAGTGCAGCTCTATTTTCTCAGCCCCCTCTTCCAGATCGGTAAATACCTTTCCAGCTACCACAAATTCTCACCTTTTCCTTGATCTTGTATAGTAATTCCTCATTGTCTTATTAGTTGTTTGATGTTTGCAGAAGATTTTTAATATGTTACCTCTTTAGTTGTCATCAGAGGGAGGACTGGTCAGAATTAACTAGTCTGACATTACTGGAAGCAGAAATCCTCTTATACTTTCTATTTTAAAAAATTTTTGCTCTATATTCTAGATCACACATTTGAGTGCATTTGATTATTCGGTTGATCCTATGAGTTTTTGAAATCTTTTTCTTCTAGGAATTATATTTTAAATTTCCTAGTACTTTTTCTTGTACTCTGATTATTCCTACTGGCAGTCTATTCTTGTTTTATGGATATAATATTGTCTGGAATATCTCCTGAAGGTACCATTAGTTTAACATTGTTTTTAAATTCTTGTCTATTTCCTAAATTAGCAACATTAATTCTGGTGTTGATTATTCTTCCTCTTCCTTGCATCCTTTTGTTTCATGTTGTTTTTCCTTAAATGTCTGACAACCCTTGGATGTCTATCAAGTTTAGGAATGATGAAGTAAGTTGACTAGAATTTGTAGCTGATTTGTGGGATTCCCCTGCAGTTGTGTAGTTCTGTCTTTTTTGCTATTTTCATTTTTCTTGATTTCCACTCTCAAAGGGGAGTCTTATCGTCAGTTTTGAGATTGACCTTCCATTGGTCCCAGAGATCAACTACAGGTAAAGATGACACTATAAATAGATGACAAAAGCCCAAAGATAAAGTTAGAGTTCAGTGTATTAATGAAGTAATAGTTTTTGGATCATGAATGAATCAAAGTAGTTATGTTTTGATTCTATATTCTGTCTCTCTAGGCTTATTCCTTCTCTCTTTAGGAAGAATTCTAGAAAAAAAACAGTTATCGTTAACGGGAATAAATATGAAGGAAGAAGAAACTTTTACTTTACATCACACTTAATTTATACAACATGAATATTTTCATGGTCCTTTTTGGACATGTTTTTGTCCTGGACAGAGGAGTGTATACTAACTGAAATACCCGGGAGAGGAAAGCTAGAACATCTTTTACGATGAAGCTAAGTTCAGAGGCTTTAAATGGTGGTGGTGTTTGTTGAAAGCTCTAAGCACCCTATATGCAAATACCACAAATTTTCTTCAAGAAATTCCCACTGTCAGCAAAAATATAAATGCATCTGCTCAGGATGACAATATTGAAATGATACAGTTTACTATTATGCTATAATTAAATTAAATGCCACTGCAGGAAGGGAAACCTAGAGTAGCTGTCACAAAAATTCTAAGTAGCAATATTTTCAGCAGCTGGTGAGTCACAATTCTCCAGGAATAAACATGGCCCAAGGCAGGAGATTGTGCAGAATAGTTTCCTGTAAAATGTTTTCAGCAGCTTTTAATACAGTCTTTTACAAAGAAAAGGGGCCTAGCTTGTTCCTTGGGGCTTTGTCAAGGTAGCTCACAGCTGAAGGTGGTGGTGTTCTCTGATATGCTGCTGTTCAGGCAGTCCTTAAATTACAAATAGATCGACTTCCCAAAGCTAATTAATGCAGGTTATTTAGAATAATGTTATAACTGGTATTTAAATTCTCTGCTGACTCACAAAATACAGCTCAGGGCAAACCCTATTTCTTTTCTAAGTATTTTTGTATACATAATTCATATCAAGTATCTAACACATAATAATGATCAGTTATGATTGTGGAGTGAATAAATAGCTATATTTACTGAGAGACTGTATGGGTCAGACACTTAATGCTGACAACTCATTGCGACAGATTTTATCATCTCCATTTAACAGATGAGTAAACCGAGATTCAGAAAAGATAAGCAACTTAAGTTCACCTCAAGGCAAATAGCCAAGGAAGTATTTGAAAGCAGGTCAGTGTGACTATTGAGACAGAGCCCTCCCCATCATGCCTTACAGATAAACTGCATATGATATTCTGCTTTTATTAGCAGCTGGAAACCTGGGTCCTGTGGAAAGAAGGCATGTGACTCAGGGAAGAGGAAGGGCAGCTGTGGAATTTCTTCTGCCTTCCTTTATGCAGAGCTGGACTTAGGCAAGAATTTGAATTGGGCAGAACTTTTCTAATTTCCTTTTCGCACTTGTTTCATGATGTGCTACCATGGTTGCTGTGGGTAAGCCCTCCCCACTCCACACTAGCAAACGTTTGTCCCCATCCCAAGGTGCTCCACATTCCTTCTCCATAAAAATTCTCCTTCCCTCATTAGCTAATCTCTTAACAGGTGTTGAGAGAATCACAGTATGATCGAACCTTCCTAGAAGCGTTGCCATTTGTTAAAAGGCTACCTGTTGACATATACAATTGCTGGCAGCGCACCACCGTGAAGCTGACAAACTTGAGGCAGCATAAAGGTGACGATGGGGGAGGGAGAAAGGAAGGTACTTTGAGGTAGTTTGTGTGTGTTTTTCTCTGAAACTACAAATTCTCTTAATGTACCAGATTTCTTCATGATAGTGGCAATATCTGAGGCAGTTTTGAGTCTTTAAATTAGTGTTTATAAGCCCAGGGCTGCCTGTGAATTGTAAAAGAAATTGGAGCCTTGCTTTGCAATAGCCCATGAACCCAACCAATGGAACTACCTGGAAGCTAAAACTGATTTCTAACAAAGTCTAATGAGTTTTTCTGGTAAATAACAGCCCATAAAAGATCTAAATTAAGTTGCATTATATTGTTCTAGTAAGTACACTCATTAGAGATGAATGTTTCCACTTCATATTCATTGGATGTCTTTGACCTTTTTTTAATTGCATGAAAGAGTTTGGCTCCATTTTGTTGTTGTTCTTTATGAAAATTTCTGTTTCTCTTTTCAACTGCTGTTTTTATCTTTTATTAGGTATATCATGATGTAATGGAACAGATTGCTTTTATTATCATGAAAAATGTTTACTTTTGGGGTATAATGTAAATGTTTGAGGTATTCCAAGCTAGAGTATTCAGATCAACAAATTAAAATTACATATTCACATAGCATGTTTATGTACACAATTATTCAGAATTAATGTTCTGTGTTTCTTAATACATAGCAAATATTAAACCCATCACACACCAGACTTTCGCTGGGTGCCATATGCATAAAACAGCAGTGATCCTCAGCAGCTGCTGGATCCTTTTGTGAGCACAGTCGCTGCTGTCTGAGGTCACGGGGTAGGCCGCCGAGCCTAGATTCACACCCCCGTCCATCAATTCAGAGCCTCTTCCCACCAGCCGTGCTGGCCCCCAATCCATCTTAGTACATGTTTCATCAATGTCATTATCCTAAAGCTTATTGGAATGGAAATCTCTTGATTATTCTGATAGTAAACAAATGTCAAATTTTCAAATATAAGAAATTTGATGAAAAGGATAATATTTTAAAGTCAAAATAATAAATCAACTATAAAATATTTGTATTTTAAGCTAGGAAAGATCAGTTTTGTCAACTTTGGGGATTTTAGAGTTTGAAGAATTTTTCTGGTTATTACCAATTCAAAAATGAACATCTAGTGAAAATTAAAGTACTAAATATTGGTATAGGGCTTTATCCGAGGTCTCTTTGGAGTTTCTCCTTATAATCTCCTTATAATCTCAATTATAAGAGTTTCTCTTACAATTGATGAAATTGATCTCATCAATTTCAATTGTTTCAAAACTGTTCTTATATTGAAGACTTGAAACTTTTACATTCAGTAAATTGGTATCTTATATTGAGCCCAATTGATATTTCCTTTGGGCTTCAGACAACCTACCTGACATCTGAACCTGAAGTCTCATGGTTATCTCAAACCAAGCATGTCTGAAACTGAAGTCTCAGCTTTTCCCGTATATTCTATTTCCCAGTTTTCTCCACTAGTAAATAATATCACTATCAACATGGTTGCTCAAGCCAGAAACCTGGGAGTCATGCTTGATTTCTTGCTCCCTTTCCCCATGCATATAATCCATCAGAGAGCCCTGCTTTCAACTTTTATAATATATTTTGAAACATCCACCTCTCTACCCCCATTGGCACCATTTTGGTCCCAATCCATCTGGGTAACTGCAGTAGCCTCTTAACTGCCCCCGCTCTTTCACTCTTTCTCTACTCCAGAGTTTCTCCATTGACATTTTGAAATGGATAGTTCTTTGTTGGGAGGAAGGTGGGAAGAGAGAGGGACAGGTTTGTCCTATGCATTGTAGGATATTTAACAGAATTCCTGGCCTCTACCCTCTAGATGCCAGCAGCTCCCCATTTCCCCACTCCCTGTGCCAACTGTGACAAATATAAACATCTCCAGACCTGGCCAAATATCCCGCAGGGCCAAAATCCCCTTGGGTTGAGAACCACTGCTCTATTCCAATCCATTTTTCTACCCAGAAGAAATCATAAAATAATGATCTTCTAAATCCTAACCAGAGAATTCCACTCTCCTGATTAAAAATGCTCAATTTTCCCTGTCGGATATAGATTAAATCCAAGCTCTTTATCATAAGACTTTTCAGGTCTTGCATGATCAGACACCTGCCCACTGCCCCAACCCTGTCTTAAGCCACTCTTCCCGTCACTCACCACCTTCAGCTGACTGAATCTTCTTTCACTTTTTTGACCCTGCCATGCTCTCTCCACTTCAGGGCCTATACACATGCTGTTCTTTCTGCCCGGAGTGCTCTTCACCCATTCTGCATTTGTCCTACTCTCTCTCAGTCTCCAAGACCCAGCAAAGATGTCGCCACCTCAGAGAAGTCCTTCCCTGACCATTCCCCACCAGGACCCTATTCTCAGCTCCCGCCACTTCCTCTTTCAGGCTAAAGTCTCTGGCTCCCTGGGTTCAGCAGAGTGAGAAGTGGCATGAAAGTGTATTTGAAGCAGAGACAACAGTCCTAGAAGAGAGGCAGTAGCAAACACAAAACCCCCGGGACCAGAAGAAGTTTGGCCATTTGAGGAATAGAAAAAGGCTTGTCTGCCAGTTTGAATATATTGTGTCCCCCAAACACCATTATCTTTGATGTAATCTTGTGTGGGCAGACGTTATCAGTGTTGATTAGATTGTAATTCTTTGAGTGTTTCTCTGGAGATGTGCCCCACTCAGCTGTGGGTGATGACTCTGACTGGATAATTTCCATGGAGGTGTAGCTCTGCCCATTCGGGGTGGGTCTAAGTTGAGTCACTGGAGCCATATAAACGAGCTGACGGACAGGGGGAACTCAGTGCAGCTGAGACTGACATTTTGAAGATGAGCTACAGCCAAGAGGGACACTTTGAAGAAAGCACAGGAGCTGCAGATGAGAGACAGTTTGAAGACAGCCGTTGAAAGCAGACTCTTGCTCTGGAGAAGCTGAGAGAGGACAAATATCCCAAGTGCAACTAAGAGTGACATTTTTGAGGAACTGCAGCCTAGAGAGGAACGTCCTGGGAGAAAGCCATTTTGAAACCAGAACTTTGGAGCAGACGCCAGCCACGTGCCTTCCCAGCTAACAGAGGTTTTCCGGACATCATTGGCCATCCTCCAGTGAAGGTACCCGATTGCTTTATGGACACTTTATGGCCTTAAGACTGTAATTTTGTAACCAAATAAACCCCCTTTTATAAAAGCCAATCCATCTCTGGTGTTTTGCATTCTGGCAGCATTAGCAAACCAGAACAGCCTGTGTGGCTGGAACTTAGCGAGGATGGAGAGGGAGGCAGGGGCCAGATCATGCAGGCGGATTTTAGATTTTGCTGTGTACAAAACCTCAGAGGACATCGCTAGAAAAAACTTCACCTCTCTTGGATTTCCCATCCTGGACCAAGTCGCCAAGGACCAGATCTTCCCCTATTTGAGTATGGAACATAAAAACCTGGTTCCTGGAATGAAAAATCTAAATATGATGAATAACAAACACACATTAAAAATATAGAAAATATTCCAGGCATTTTGACTATTATTTGGACAAGGATGATGAGTAGTGCTTGATTGTTTTACTCAGCTATCACTGAATGTTCACCCTTACTTTGTTATAGCCCTTTACTGGGGTATGGGTTAACACAGGTCCATAGTTCAAGCTTTAAAGCAGGAATCACATTGCAGATCCATGGAAGGGGCTTCAGGTCTATCTATGTGACACCCTGATTTGCGCAAGAATTTTTGAACATTTTTCTTAGCAAAGTGGCTGTCATTTTCGTCAGACTTTGAAAGAGGCCAATGTGCTGGTTTGAATCTGTTGTGTATCCCATAAAAGACTATGTTCTTTTAATCCACTCTTGTAGGGGCAGACCTATTGTGGGTGGGATCTTTTGATTAGGTTGTTTCCACGGAGATGTGACCCTACCCACTCAAGGTGGGTCTTAATTAGTTTACTGGAGTCCTTAAGAGAGCTCAGAGGCAGACAGAGCTCAGAGCCGATGCAGACAGAGATACTTAGAGAGAAAACACCCAGAGACATTTTAGAGACAGCAGTTGAAACCAGAACCAGGAGAGAAGCCAAGAAATGAAATCCAGAGTTTGCCCGGAGAAGCTAAGAGAGGACCCCCAGATGTTTAGAGAGAAACACTGTGGGAGAAATAAGCAAGGACACACAGGAGCTGAGAGAGAGAAGATAAGACAGAAGCCCAGAGACATTTTGGAGAAAGCAACGGAAACCAGAAGCTAACCCCAGGAGAGGCGTATCAGATTCCGGCTGTGTGCCTTCCCATGTGACATAGGAACCCCAGATGCCATCGGCCTTTCTTCAGAGAAGGTATTGTCCTATTGATGCCTTAACTGGGACATTTTCATGCCCTCAGAACTGTAAATTTGTGAACTAATAACCCCCCATTGTAAAATCCAATCCATTTCTGGTATTTTGCATTCCGGCAGCTTTAGTAAACCAGAACAGCCAATAACCTCATCCATATGTTGAGATCCCCTACCTTGAGGCATTTACAACATAGAAGTATAAAATGCAGCATTATCTTATCTTTAAATCTCACTAATGTAGCAATGAGGATGTGATTAATTTGTGTTAAACTGTCCATTCTGCAGATTCACATTCACTGAAACTGCAACTCAAAGAACTAAAAGAATTTCAGGAGGAATCTACATGCTCTCAGGAACAGCAAAATCTTCAAAGTCTGGTCATTTTTAGATTAAGAAAACTCTAAACACTAGCAGTGCTTTGGAATAATTGAATATTTTAGACCTTGTATTTCTGCCATTCCAATTGTTGACTTTCCAGAAGGATTAAATATGAGTATTTTATTTGAAGGATAGAAAAGAAATTAGATAATAAGTAACTGAAGATTGTTCTAGGCATTGGGCATAGAATAGGAAGAGAGATGTTTTGAAGTCAAGAATATAAGGGGCTTTAATTTTTAAGAAAAGAGTGATCAGAAATAAGAAATTGATTACCATCTATTAGCATTTAGAATATCAAGAATACTTCATAGAAAACAGGGGCGAAGGCTTTACTTTGGACTTCTGTAAAAAGTAAACAATAATAATAACTGTGAAAATTATTTAGGCAATGTACTTGCTGTCAGATTTCCCAGAATTTTGTAAGTAAAAACACTCCTAAAATTTCCCAAATGTGCAAAAACTGGTAGAACCAGCCAATTAATAAATCTTGCTTGAATTATTTGCCTAGTAGTTTCCAGGAAGGAAATTCATTAATTGTCCTACTTTATGACTTCATCTGATTTCCATTTTTACTTCTCCTTTGAAAAGCCGTTAGAAAGCATTCACTATATACCAAACTTCTCATTTACAAAGTTGATTTCTCTTTGCAAAACTAAATGTTGAACCATTTCCCATTTTCCAAGCCAAATGTGAGGAAAGGATATGAGGACAGAATGTACCCTTTTTTCTAAAGGAACCAAGAGATAAGGCTTGAGGCAAAAGGGGAAATGTCAAAGAAGACATGTTAATATTTGCTATAAATCCTTGTGTATTTCCTCACCTTCAGACTCCTTACTATGACATGCATCTTATATATTGCTGTCAAGATAATCAGTCATCATGTTATGCTCATCCACAACTGTCTAACTCAAAGCCCTTTTCCAAACATCTTCCTCCTAGCTCCATCTCCCTACGCTCCATCATCTATCCTAAAACATCTTTTAACTTTCTCACAACTGTGCCTCAGCTCTCATCTGGCACATCTCCTAGTCTCCACCAAATACATCATTTTCATTCCTTATTAAGTTTCTCTCTCCTTGTCCTTTTGCTCTCAGAGCCTTTTACCTCACTCCTTATTTATGACAATTCCTTACTTTAAGATTCAGATCATCATGACTCCTTCAAATCTTTCTGACTAGATTCACTCTACAATTTTTCATTCTTTTACTCACGTCTGTCAATTCATTCAATAAATTCAGAAAATATATGAACATGTTTTCACATATATGACACTATGGATGATATAAAGCATGTAAGAAATTGTCTTTGCCCACTTGGAGATTAAAATCTAGTAAGGAAAGTAAGATATTTTAGATAACTGAATTCAAAGAGACAAACAAAGGGCCACATTATTGATATTTACAGCAGCTTAGAAGAATGAGATGACTTGCACCCTATCAAACTCACATTGCCTCAGTTTCTACACATAGAGTCATGGGCCAATGAGGAGAGGGAGGAAACCCAGGTCCAAAGAGGATGACTGACCCAGATGATAGGGTTGATCCTTGAGTGGGCATCCAACAGTCCAATGTGGTATTCAGACTTGATTTAGACCAAAATCAACTTCCTGGAAGAGTGCAACAAGAAGGTAGGTCACAGCAGCAAAAGAAAACAATGGATAATACTCAAAATTGTAGGGCAGAAACAGCATGGTTCCAGGGACTGAAGTTAGGGAGAGAAAGGGTCAGGAAGGTGGGGAGAAAGAGTGGCAAAATCTGCAAAGGCTTTTGCCACATAGGCCAGATTTCTGGGCAAGACTGTTTTCAGTAGGAAGCTAAGATAGAAGCCTGGCCCTAGCCAACACACCTGGGTTAGATGAAGGCTGCAGCCCAGCAGAACACAGAGGTGTACAAGAATCCTCTGTACCCAGCCACCCTGAAGGTGCCGGATCTGGACTTAGGAGCACACCTAATTGTTTTTATACAAGTACTTTTATTTATGCTACTTTTAAATTATTTTTTTACTAATAAATTTTTTCGCTGAAGATGTTGTAGGTTTACAGAAATATTATATATAAATATATAAAATACATAGTTCCCATATACCACTCTATTAATAACACTTTGCATTAGTAAGGTACATTTGTAATAATTTATGGAAGAACATTTTTATAAATGAACTATTAACTATAGTCTGTCATTCACAATAGGGTGCATTGTGTTGTATAGTGTTTTCTTTTAATTTTTATTCTAGTAATGTATATAAGACCCCAAATTTCCCCTTTTAACCACATTCACGTATATAATTCAGTGCTGTTAATTATATTCAGTGTTGTGCTACCATCACCACCATCCATTACCAAAACTTTACAATCTACCCCAATAGAAATTCTATCCACTTTATTCTACTTTTTTAATTGAAAAAGAATTGTGCACATACAGTAAATAAAGACCACTCAAAATAGTATTTAAAAAAATAGTTGAACCTGGGAGGTGAGTATATAGATGTCATTGGACTATTCCTTCAACTTTTTTATCTATTTGAAAACATTCATGTAAAATGGTGGGGAGGGAATAAATCAACACCCCCCTTCAAAACCCTATTGCCTACTGTTCTAGTTTGCTAATGCTGCCAGAATGCAAAACACCAGAGATGGATTGGCTTTTATAAAAGAGAGTTTATTTGGTTACACAGTTACAGTCTTAAGACCATAAAGTGTCCAAAGTAACACATCAGCAATCAGGTACCTTCACTGGAGGATGGCAAATGGTGTCCAGAAAACCCCTGTTAGCTGGGAAGTCACATGGCTGGCATCTGCTCCAAAGTTCTGGTTTCAAAATGGCTTTCTCCCAGGACGTTCCTCTCTAGGCTACAGTTCCTCAAAAATGTCACTCTTACTTGCACTTGGGGTATTTGTCCTCTCTTAGCTTGTCTGGAGCAAGAGTCTGCTTTCAACGGCTGTCTTCAAACTGTTTCTCATCTGCAGCTCTTCTCTCAGTTCCAGTGCATTCTTCAAGGTGTCCCTCTTGGCTGTAGCAAGCTTGCTCCTTCTGTCTGATCTTATATAGTGCTCTAGTAATTTAACTCAGACCCACCCTGAATAGGCGGGCCAAAACCTCCATGGAAATTATCCAATCAGAATCATCACCCACAGTTGGCTGGGGCACATCTCCATGGAAACACTCAAAGAATTACAATCTAATTAACACTGATAGGTCTGCCCACACAAGATTACATCAAAGATAATGGCATTTGAGGGGACATAATACATTCAAACTGGCACACCTACTTACCTTCCACTTCTCCCCTACCAGGGACAATCATTTCTTAAGCACAACCGATCTTGCTCCCTAATATACTTTTGCCCTCATTAGAATGACTCAGGAATTAGTTCTAAGACCAAAGTTGAAAGGGCCCAGTGGCTGAGAGGGGATAGAGGTGAGCATGGCCTGCTAGTTAAGGAAAGTCCTAAAGTTGCAGCAGGACTTGAACTAAGCCCCAAAGGAAAAAGTTGGTGGAAATGAGAGAGAGGACTTTCTGGGCCAAAGTAACAGCGAGAATAAGAAACAAATGGCAAAATGCACAAGGCCTGGCTAGGGCATGGCAGGTGGACCAGTCTAAATAAATCTGGTCTTCGCACCTCTTAGATACAACACACTGGGCTGGGCAGTGAATAAACTCTTAAAGAATAGGATTCCAGAACTCCAGGTGCTTACCATTGACTTGGAGAGAAAAAGCATGCATGAAATTATGTAACAACAAAAAGCAGTAAATAAAAAATGCTAATGAACGGTATTCAGAAGCAGGAGGAATCACGTGTGTAGAAGGCATTCTGAAAGAGAGAAAACATGAGCAAGACATTGAAAGACAGGTAAGATTTGGATAATCTGAAAGAACAAAGTAGAGCTTTTTGAATATGCGTGTGTAGTGGAGAGCAAGGTGGTTTGGGAGGCGGTAAACTATTTGCCTGGTTTTATTCCTGTTCGACAAGTATAAATAGAACTACTTACTACTTGTTTATCTTCTTTATTTTTGAAAAATGATATTTATCTTCTCTCTTGATCTAGACAATAACCTTGTTTAGCATTCTCTACTAAACCTGGTTTAGAATTGTGTGCATAGTACTAGATGCTTTCTGGAATAACTTTTATTTGCTCTGAGTTTTATTTTCCTCCTGATAACTTGCCAGCTGCAGTTTTAGATCAGGGGATTGAGGGGTTGAGCTGCTACCACCATTGCTATCACAGAAAGGAGATGTCACAGTTGGAACTAATTATCTCTGGGCACAGGGGGCAGATATTGGGAGGAGAGGCTGTATATGGAGGTAGTGAACAGAAAGCCCTGCTACTCTATTCTCTTATTTCTCCCCCATTCCCAGCTACCCTCTTTGCTTATTGAACATGGTTGGCTGACTTAGTCACAGGTGGAATTAACCAAATAGGTTACTTCTTGGGGAGTAGACTGGTCTTTACCTTTTGCCTAAAAAAAGAGATATGTGAACAAAATTTTAAGATATGGTACACACTGGTGACTTTAAGAGTATCTCCACTACTGGGCTAAAAACTCCCCCAGATCTCCTTTCAAAATCATTTTAAAAATAAATCTTTATTGAAGCACTTAGGGCCTTGTAAACTTGCTTCTATGAAATAACAACTAGAGGCCATTAACATTTACAATCACACTTCCTTATGTTTGCCTGACTTTTCTAGGATAGCTTAGGTTTTTTCTTTTTCTCCAAATTAATATAATCTTACATTTCCTAGTGTCTAAACAAATAAATGAAAAAATTGTGACTCAGAAAACCTGAACGCAAGCTTCTTTGCTGCTTCTTAGCTAATTAAGTGAAGTTGGATGAATCATTTGACCTTTGAGACTATTCCTTCAACTGCCCCTTCCCCCCAAGAAAACGCATAAGAATATGCCTACCCTATTGATTTCACAACATTGATATGATGATCAAATAAAATATGTATGTATGAATACTAGCTCACTATATAAAGTAAAGAATTAAAGCTTCAGTAAGTTAATGTACCAAATTCATCTGCTTCATCTGATTCATTTTTTATAAGTGCCCTTTACTGACATACTGTCAAACCTTGATAGATAGTATTTTACCCAAAATATTAAAATCTCCAGGCCCAGATGATTTCACTGCAGCATTCTATCAAATGTTTAAAGAATTAACACCAATTTCTAAATAATGTCTTCCAATTCATTTATGAAGCTAGTATTACCCTGACACGAAAATCAAAGATAATATATTTATACAGAATCAAACATAAGCACTTTGATTCATTCATGATCCAGAAACAATTACTTCATTAATACAACGAACTCTGATTTTATCTCTCTGGGCTTTTTTCATCTATTTTGTAGTTTCATTTTCTGCCTATAGTTGATCTGTGGGACCAATGGAAAGTCAACCTCAAAACTGAAAACTCCAGGCCCGTATGGTTTCACTGTAGCATTCTCTCAAAAGTTTGAAGAATCAACACCAATTCTACATAATCTTTTCCAATTCATTTTTTGAAGGTAGTATTACTCTGATACCAAAACCAGACAAAGATAATATAAAAAGTCCACAAGATATCACTCAACTCCTATGAGAATGGATAAAATAAAAGTGAGAACACCACATATTGACAAGGATGCAGAGAAACTGGGTCATTCATATATTGCTGGTGGGAAATGTACCATTACTATAGAAAATACCTTAGCAGTTTCTTAAATTAAACATGCAATTAACTTACAATCTAGCAATTGCACTTCTGGGAATTTATCCTAGAGAAATGAAAACACAAAAACCTGTACATGAATGTTCACAATAGTTTTATTCATAATCGCCTTCAACGGGTACATGGTTAAACGAACTGTGGTACATCCATACCATGGAATACTTCTCAGCAATTAAAAGGAAGGAACTATTGCTACATGCAACAATCTGGATGAATCTGCAGAAAATTATGCTGAGTGAAAAAAATCCAATGCAAAAGCTTGTGTACTGTATCATTCCATTTATATAACATTCCTGAAATGACAAGATTTTAGAAATGGAGAGATTAGTGGTTGCCAGGGGTTAAGAAGGGGGTGGGAATGGGAGGGAAGTGGGTGTAGCTATAAAAGAGCAACAGCAGGGATCCTTGTGGTGGTGGAAATGTTCAGGAGCTTGACTGTATTGTCAATATCCTGGCTGTAAACATCATACAAATTTTGCAAGACATTATCAATGGGGGAAAGTGGACAAAGAACTGCTCTGTATTATTTCCTATAAATACAGATGAATTTACAATTATTTCAAAATAAAAAGTTTAATTTTCAAAAAGTCAATGTGCATTCTGTAGTTGGAGACATATTTTTTAAACAGTGTATCACTGCATATAGTATGTCTCACAAGTAGAAAACTGCCTATCAAAATACAAATATGTTAGATGGCCTCAGCTCAAGAGCAGGAAAAAAAAAACAACTCAGCTCTTTTGTATGTTTCTTGTGATTACTTGGCTGTGCTATTCAAGTTCTAAGTCTATTGTCTCACTGCCAAGAGATTAACCATGTTAAGTTTTAGGCTGTTTGCTTTTGATTTATTAATTAAAAAAATTTATAGATAACTTCATGATTTGGGGAACTTTTTACATTTAAAGAAACCACTATTCAAGAAAATCTGAGAGACCCCATTACTTTCTTTTCAGGGCCATGGAATATTTAAGTCTCGGTTCTAACAGGTTATAGTAATTTCTACCATCATTCTTAATATTCCACTGTATATCCTAATAAACTGTGGTAGAATTTTGATATCCTCAGATTTGGAATACGTGGGTGATACGCTGATCATCCTGCTAACCAGAGAAGCACAGCACATTTGCTGTTTGTATTGCTGAATGGAGCTGTGTCATATTTTTTCCATGCTTGAAAGAAACAGAACAAAACTTTTGTTTGTTTGATTGTTGGCAAGAATTGGCAAGACATACTGGTTTTGATGATGAAATGCTAGTTCTTGCTTCTTTCTCACCCTGAAATAGGTTTACTGCTGGAGTTCAGCACATAAAATGATTTCAGAGTCCAGTTTATGGAAGTTCTCATATCCAGTTAGCTTTGATCAAAGTCTTCATCACTGAATATTCTCAAAAAAAAAAAAAAAAAGAGCGAGAGAACATTCTTTGAGGGATTTTGTCTAATATATCTGCTCTGTTTAGTCTTAGTACGGTTTCAAGTTCAAACCTTTGGTTCCAGAAAAGGGAAAACAAGGCTCAAAGTTAAATAACTTGTCAAAAGGTAGAGACAGAGAAGGAACTTCTAGGCCTTATACTCCTTCTGCATTTCAGGCTGACTTCCATCAGCCTATCAGACTGAAATTAGAAAATCAACTAAAGGAAATTTTTATTTCACTAACCTTTTTAGATTCTTTAATAATTGAAAAAACTGCCATGCTCAGTGCACTAAAAATTATCCAGAAAGCAATTTGTTCACCTTCCTAAATTCCTTTGGACGAATGTGCATTTATTTATACAATATAACAGCTATTCCCTAGTTTCACAACCCAAAAATCTTTATATTTTCATTTTAAAATCAGAATATGTCATTAAAGTGCTAGTTTAAAAAACTAAGTCCATAGGAAGTTTTACCATAAGAGTGTTATGGGGGTGTAAATGTACTTTTCCATGAATTTTCAGACAGAATGCACAAAAAAAGCAGTTGGTATTTATTTTTATTAATTGATTTTTGGTATTTTATGAGGTGGAACTACCCAAGAATAGATAAATTCGGAAAAGTTACAGGAAGTACATAATACCCATCGAGAGGATTTTTCCCCCAGGTATTTATTCTTTTATAATTGAGTTTTTCTGGCTATAAGTTAAATTCTATTCCAGATCTTTAAAATGCTTATAAGATGAGTAGAAAAATGGGGGAAGGCAAAAAACAAAACAAAACAAAACAAAAAGGCACCCAGTGTTCTTTCTTACTTTAATTGCTCTTTTTCACTTTAATTTTTATTCTTATTTTTGTATGTGTGGCAATGAAAATGTCAAAAATTAATTTTGGTGATGAATGCACAACTATATAATGGTACTGTAAACAACTGAATGTACGCTTTGTTTTGTATGACTGAATGGTATGCGAATATATCTCAATAAAATGAATAATAAAAAGAAAAAGGCAATGAGGAAAAACATGGAACTGTACAACACAGAGTGAACCCTAATGTAAACTGTGGACTTTAGTCAATAATATAACTATAATAATATTGGCTCATCAATTATAAATTGCTAAATGCAAATAATAGGGAAAACTATGTGTGTTTGAGGGGCTATATGGGAATTCTGAGCTTTTTGCATGATTTTTCTGTAAACGTACAACTGCTCTAAAAAATAAAATTATGAAAAAGCAAAATAAATAAATAAAATAAAATGCTTATAAGATGTACTGATGGATAGTAATGCCAAAACGTCTTTAAATTGTACTCATAAATATATAAATATGAACTATAATCATACTTTAAAATGTTTACTTACATTTTTATATATGAGAAATTAGAACCTTTTAAACCCATAAATATAAGAATCAACATGTATTTATTGAATTTCAAAGTATTATTAAATATTATCAACAATTTACTGGCTGCTAAATATGCTTGGACTATAATGTGCACCTGAAGTATAAAGTATCAGAGGATCAATCTTCAGACATTAACTTTTAACAAAACTGTTTATGGACTAAATTTTTAATCATAAATCAAAGAATAACACCAGGAACAAAAAATCAGACCTGGAACAAAGAACTAGATTTACCCTTTCTTTATCTAACAGGGTACCGTATATACAAGCACAATCCAAGAGCTGGGCAGGGTCAATATCAAAATAGGAGAGGGGCCAAAGAATAAAATTCCAAAGCAAGGATTGCAATCAGACAAGTTTTGCAGGAAAGACAATTCATTCTCCCTACCATTAATTGATCGGCATTGATACATGGAACTGTTTCTTAGGTATCACAGCAACACTGCAAAGTGGGCTTTGTTCTCTCTATGCATATGAAGAAATAGAGTTAAGGATTAGAGTGAGGGATGGAGGGGGCAGCAGGCAAGCATAGAAATTGAGATTCAAACCCAAATCTGCTAATTCCATGGTCCATGCTTTGTGTCCTCCTACCTCTCCTAAGAGTCTTAACATCTGGTTGATGATGTTGACCAAAGATTTCCAAGTGTTCATTCTCTTTTGTGGTGATAATCAACCAACCACCTACCCCCAAAATAAGGCCTTATTGGCCAAACTTTGATAAAACTATATTTAATAAGACTATTTAAACTTCCCTGCTCATAATTTAGGTAACCATCAATTCACTAAAACTGCCATCCTTGAGATGTTGGTAATAGGTGAAATTGTAGTCCTTAGCTGCACAGTGATAAGTGAATAAATAAATTAGTACATTCAATGTTATATGCTCTACTGAGAATTCTAAATGTATCCATATTGGTGGAGAGGTCTGAATTCAGAATTCAATGTCTCTTTGATTCGTCTCTTTGTAATTTGCAGTAAGAACCTTTTGTAAGCCATGCTATTAATAGTCTTTTTCATTTCCTGAGACCTCAAGCTCGGTCATGTGTATGATCCTCACCATGACCCACTATCTGTCCTCTCTCCCAAACTACACCCTACCTCCATGGTTCTAAAATGCCATTAGATGATGAATTTATGGAAACTTCCCATATTTACTAGTGTTTATTCCTGTACTTATTTTTTTTTATTTTGAAATAAATTCATACTTATAGGAACAGTTGCAAAAACAATATAAACCCCATACACAGAACTCTAGCATACCCCAACCCCCCTCCACCAATACCCAGATCCACCAACTTTAACATCCTATCACTCCACCATTTCTTTCTTTCCCTCCCTCCCTCCCTATCATCCATCATCTATTGCTCTGTCTTCTGAACATATGAGAGCAAGCTGCACAAATCCTTGAACAAACAATATAATTCACATATACATTTCCCATGAACAAGAACATTCATTTACACAATCACATTAAGCACAGCTAAGAAGTTCAAGAAATTCAACATTGATACACAGCTTACATTCTATATTTCATTTTTTTCTTATGTCCCAACTGTGTCCCTTTGAGCCTCCTCTCCTCCATCCTCAGATCCCATCCAAGATCATCTTTGGCATTTAATTGTCATTATCTATTTAGACTTTCTTTTTTTTTCAATTGTGGAAACATATATACAGCCTAAATCTTCCCATTCCAACCCCTCCCAAGCATTCCATTAGTGGGATTAATCACATTTAGAATGTTGCAATGCTATCACCTTCCCACCATCCATTACTAGAAATTTCCCTTCACCCCAAACAGAAACCCTACACTCATTTCTTAACTCCCCATTGCCCCTTCCCCACTTCTCATAACCCATACTCCACTTTTCATCTCTATGATCATATTCTCTGATACTTTCTTTGTGTTTACCATGGATCTTAAATTTAGCATCTTAAATCTATAACAAACTTGTTTTCTTTGAGACCAACTTAACTTCAATAGGACACATAAACTATGTTCCTACACTCCTCAATTCCCCCACCTTTAGGTAGTTCTTGTCAAAAATTACATGTTTTACATTGAGTCCAAAACCACTAATTTATCATTACACTTTTGTCTTTTAGATCCTGTAAGAAGTAAATAATGGAGTTACAAATCAAAAATACAGTAGTCTTGGTATTTATATTTACCATGTGATCTTTACCGGAAATCCTTATTTCTTCATGTGCTTTCAGTCAATTGTTTAGTGTCCCTTCCTTTCAGCCTGCTCAATTCCCTTTAGCATTTCTTATAGGACTGATCAACTGGTGATGAAGTCCCTCAGCTTTTGATTATCCAGGAATGTTTTCATCTCCCCCTCATTTTTAACCTCCAGCTGTTTGTGAATTTTCTAAGTCTTTGATGGTTATTGACTTCTATTTGTATTCCATTGTGGTCAGAGAATGTGCTTTGAATAAATTCCATTTTTTTAAATTTATTAAGGCTTGTTTTATGTCCCAGCATATGGTCCATTCTGGAGAAAGATCCATGATCATTAGAGAAGAGTGTGTATCCTGGTGATTTGGGATGTAATGTTTTATGTATGTCTGTTAAATTTCTCTATATTTCTCTCTCCTTTCTTTGTTTCTCTGTCAGTAGGGCTTCCTTTAGTATCTGAAGTAGGGCAAGTCTTTTATTAGCAAAATCTCTCAGCATTTGTCTGTTTGTGAAAAATTTAAGCTCTCCCTCAAATTTGAAGGAGAGTTTTGCTGGATAAAGTATTCTTGGTTGGAAATTTTTCTCTCTCAGAATTTTAAATATGTCATGCCATATCACCTCCATGGTGGCCACTAAGTAGTCACTACTTAGTCTTATGTTGTTTCCTTTGTATGTGGTAAATTGCTTTTCTCTTGCTGCTTTCAGAACTTGCTCCTTCTCTTCAGTATTTGACAGTCTGATCAGAATATTTCTTGGAGTGGGTTTATTTGGATTTATTCTATTTGGAGTTCACTGGGCATTTATGCTTTGTGTATTTATATTGTGTAGAAGGTTTGGAAAGTTTTCCCCAACAATTTCCTTGAATACTCTTTCTAGACCTTTACCCTTCTCTTCCCCTTCTGGGACACCAATAAGTCTTAAATTTGGACATTTTATTTTATCTATCATATCCCTGAGATCCATTTCAATTTTTTCAATTTTTTTCCCCATTCTTTCTTTTGTTCTTTCATTTTCCATTCTGTGGTCCTCGAGGACACTGAATCATTGTTCATCTTCCTCTAGTCTTGTACCATGAGTATCCAGAATCTTTTTAATTTGGTCAAAAGTTTCTTTTATTTCCATAAGATCATCTATTTATTTACTCTTGCAATTTCTTCTTTATGCTTTTCTAGGGTCTTCTTCATGTCCTTTATATCCTGTGCCATGGTCTCATTGTTTGTCTTTAGTTCTTTGATTAATTGCTCCAAGTACTGTGTCTCCTCTGATTTTTTGATTTGGGTGTTTGGGTTTGGGTTAGCCATATCATCTGGTTTTTTCATATGCTTTAAAATTTTCTGTTGTTTTTTGGCCTCTTGGCATTTGCTTTACTTGATAGGGTTCTTTTAGGATATGAATAATTATTCAAACACCAACCTTTAATTTGTCAGATCTACAGCTTGGTGGCATACACTTTCTCTAACTAACCAGCAGATGGTGTCCGCAAGTCACCTATTCCCCTCAAGTCAGTTCTCCCCAACTTTGTCTTTGTGGTGTGTGGGGGGCTGATTCTTGTGGGTCCAATTGGTGCACCAAGTTTGGGTGTGTTGTTGGTGCTTCCACTCTGAATGTGGGGTATGTGTCTGAGCAGTTAGGGAGGCAGGGCAGCTTTAATAATCAAACCTCCCAGGTGTTCCTAGAGATTTAAGGCTGTTCCAAGAGTCTAAACCTTCAGTTCAGGCTCACCACAGGTTGTCTCTGCCACTGACCCACAAGTCCTTGGTATTGGTTATGGTCCCTGGGAATTCCGAGTGGGTCCCTGTTCCCAGCCATGCCCTTCTAGGGCCTCTGCTGAGGGAAGGCTGCGCTATATCACAAGTGCGTGCCATCCCTCAAGGGAAGCCCTGGGCTGCCGGGCCATGCAGGGGCATTCCCAGCCTGCTGTAAGGATGGCTGAATGGGGTGTGTTAATTTCCCCCTCTTCGCACAGCTTCGCCTTCCCAGCTCTGGGACAATTAGCTGTGGGTGCACGGAAGGCTATTGTCCATGCCCGATATTGTGGCATGCGCTTGTGTTGCTGGAAACACTTTCTGTCACACTGGGTTTTTTGGCATGGCTCTGGGCTGTGGCACCTGCACCGGGCAGGAGCGTTCCCAGCCCACCGTGAAGATGGCTGCAAGGAGTATGGTTTTTCCCCCCTTTTGACTCACCTCTACCTTCCTCGCTCCAAGACAATTAGTAGCGGGTGCGCGAAAAGCTATCTTCCACGCCAGATATTGAGGCATTTGCACAGCCTGTTCCTGCCACACTTCACTGTGTGGTTCTTGCTGCCGTATCTGCAGCTGCTTTGGGGTTTTTTTAAAAAAAGAACTAGTCTGCCTCCAAATGCCAACCCATGGTTTCCCCACATTGCAGCATGGCTGCCGGACATACAGCAAGCTCACTCACTCGTTTCAGAATGCAGACTCCCGGTTTCACCAAGTGCACAGTTCCTGTGAATTTAGCAGACCATGTCCAGCTGGTGTATCGCTGGAACTGGTGTTCTGGGTCACTTTCTGGCTTTTATCTAGTATTTTTCCCAGAAGAGTTTTTTTTGCCCTGTCTCACCTAGCCGCCGTCTTAGGTTCTCTCTTCCTGTACTTATTAAGATCTTCCTGTAGGGATTCCCCATTTATTCTGAACTGAATATTAGTTTTGCTCCTAATATCAGAGAGGTATATCAATATTTTCTTTTTAAAAGTGAGATATGGTAGCTTATCAACTTCTAGACTTTTCAGAGAACCAGCTTCCAGGAGAGCAGCTCTTTTGACCTTTTGGCTTGAGTCTGTACAAACAGGAAGTTTGGGAAAGAAGATTCTTGTTAAAATAAGTTATTTCAGGGGAATAGGGCCCTATGGAAATGGATCTAACCCTGGAAAGAAAGAAAGGGGGGAGAAGGAATGAAGCAATGGAATCTGGTCCTGGAAGAATGAAGGGGTCAGATCTAGGATTTTACTCCTGGGGAAGCTTTCTCCCCTTTTCTACCTTTACCTCCCTGTTTCCCTACTATAGCCTATTTTCCTTAATTTAATTATTTTCCCCTTTCTCCATTTCTAAGCTATCTTCTTGTAATAAATCTGGATCCAAACTGTCTAGAAGAAAATAGAAATAAGAAAATGTGCTCAAACCTACTAGTTAACACAGGAAATACAAATTGAAGCAACAGTACATACCTTGGAAATTTTCAGACAGTGGAGGGATATGATCAGGATATCTTCTAAACAAGGGCACATTTGTTCACCTCAAAATTTTAATCAATGGATAATTCTCTAGGTACATTCAAGACACACATAATCCAGATTTCAAAAAATGTATACTGAAATAATGATATAACCCAGCACTGCTGTTTCCATTCTTAAGGATTCCATGGAATACTGGATTGCCAGAAGACCAAAAACTGGCATTGCAATCACTTAAAAGGTACAGCAAGGTCATGGAGAATTGGGAGTCTCCCTGTTCAGCAGTTCATAGGTGGAGGTAGGAGAAGGATTTCCATAAGTAGATACGTGATAAATTTAAAGAGAGGAGAAAAGCAGGCTGAGTCCCTAAAATCCTATACAAGAAAGTAAGAAGAAAAAGGCAGCTAGTCTAGGGCTGAGAATCTGACATGTGACTTAGCAGGAGAAGGGCCCTTGGGGACATCTTTGACATTCATTTTCTTCCAAAAACATTCCTCATAACCATTTTTCTAGTCCTCCTCACTTTTCCATCCTGCAAACCCAACCTCATTTTTAGCAAATGACTAAACTCCTCAATGACATGATTTAAGCTCTGGTGTCTGCATTCCTTAAGTCTTAAGGAAGCAGACTTTCACTTCCTTGCCAACACCAACCTCTCTACCTGGGTCAATTATTTTGCTAAGTTAAGATCTCAAGTCCTAATCTTCCACCAACATTCAATACTTTGTATTTTTTTTTTAGGTCAATCTGTAATTGTCACCTTAAACGCAGCAATTTCTAAGAGGAACTTACCTTTCCAAAGATGTCCCGTCGTCTTCAGGATATATTCAAATTTCATCAGTTTGGTGTTGTCACAACCTGGTACTAGCTTATATTTTTCATGTTACCTCTTGCCACACCCCCTCCCACATTATGTACTCTCTGACCCCTCTAGTTCACTTTCTTCACTGTTCCACATAAATGCCAGGTTCATGCTTTCTTCCTTTCTTTCCTCTGAGCAAAACCTGTCAGTCCCTGAAGTTCTAACATTGCTAGCTAAAATTCCTCTCACTATCCCTAGTCTCCAGGCACTTATTTTTAGTAGTACACATTTTGACTTCTGATTATTTAGTATTTTTATATATTATCTTGTTCACATATATGTCATCTCTCCTCAAACACTGTAATATATCACATGTAGTATTTATTTTATATTCCCCTTTAGCATACAACATAGTGCTTGCAAATAAAATAGGGACTTCATAGGTATTCACTAAATAGCCCTGGTTTGGTGGAGGGGTGGAAGCTAGAGATCAAGATGAGTCACACCCACCTGAATTTAAGCAAATCCATTAGGATATGGTGATAGGATCAAGATCTCGGGAGTGAAAGAGTTCTGACTTCAATTAGATTTTAAATAACACTACCTTCATTCAGCAAAGGTCATAAAACCAGAGCTGGACTTACAAAACACTTTCATGCCTTCCCATAAAATTTAAGCTATTTTTCTCTGAGATAAGATGTCACAGTCTGACTGGACTTGAGGAGATAGCAATATATTAAGTCTGACTTCATTCTTTATATAGAACTCTATTTGTCTTCAACTTTGCTATTTTAAGCAAGGTATATTGCAAAAAAAAAAATTCCACTAAATGAAAATATGAAATTTCCATACTGATGAAACTTCCATTCTCCTGATAGAGAACACAGAACACATTATGGTATAGTGGAAAACTCAGAATCTGGAATTCTAGTCTTGCTTTCTGTTGACCAGCAAGGGAATCTTGGGCAAATTATGTTGCCTCTCTGAGTTTCACTTTTCTTGTCTATAAAATAGAAATGGTAACAACTTACATATATTCCAGTATCATTTTAGGAATATAAGATAGTGCATATGAAAAACATCTTGTAAATTTAATGTGGAAAAGAAATGGTATATAGAATTGCTAAAATTATTATATAAAAGTGTGTTAGACGGCTGGATAAAATACTGTAAAGGCATACAATATTGATGGATATGGCAAATAACACCTTCATCTGTATTTATATTATTTAAGTTAGGTGATTAGATCCAAAGCCAAATCATTACAATTTTGTATACTGTTGTTATGTTTTCCATACTCTCATTCTGTATACTCAATTCTTTCCCATCTTAAAAATCTCTTTTCATCCCATGTTAACTTCTTGATACTCCCATTTCCTTAATGGTCTTCATGGCCTTCATGGCTAAACTTCTTGTAACAACTGTCTGTACAAAGATCTCAAACTGAGCACTGTGGATCAGTTAAATCCCTTTGTCTACACAGAAGTTTGAGGGTTTGTTTTTTAAATGAATATGAGTGCCTTCAGGTTGAACGTATACTTCTCATTTAGCCACAGACTCACCACTCCTTATTACCTCACCCTGGCCAGTTCACACTTATGCCCCTAAAGGCATCTGAGTTTGCAATGCCTAGCACTAAAGATAAAAATATTAATTGACAATCACATACCTACAAAAATTAAGGAAGAAAGATTTGCAAATTAAGATCTAATTTACTTACCTATCATTAACTATGATTTCTATATCTGGTACCAAACCCTCAAACACTACTTTCAAAAATAGTGAATTATAGACGTATAATAGAGAGAGAATGATTAGCTTGGTCTTGTTCATTCTTTTAAATTCTGCTGTTTTAGATCCTTTGGAAAAGCAAACAGCTTAGTTAGCTTTGTGCAAATCAAGTAAATAAGCTTCAACTTCCTCACCCTTCAGCTCAGTGTTTTTCTAGTTGTAGGTTATGACCTTTAATGAATCATGATATCAATTTAAAGGGTTGCAACACAAATTTTTTTTTAAAAGAAAGAATAGAAAATAGAGGAAATTGCACAAAGTAAAAGTAAATATTATTTCACAAAACTTTTGCTTCAGTTATGTGTGTGTGAGTTGTAATGTAAATAAATTTCTTACTATAGGTCATGGTTAAGAAAAAGAAGCATGAAAACGCTGCTTTAGCTCGCTTTCCTCATATGTAAAATAGTGGATACTTTCCTAACTAGCTGACTTCTATGGAGCTTGAGAGCTAAAGAAGTACTCTAAACCTAAGACAAAATATTTTTAAATATAAAGAAATACTTCTAAAGCAAAGGATACATTCAGATATTTGACATAATGAAAATTTTGAAATGCATTATCTTTCTTTGTGTGTATGTTGCATATTTAGTTCATATAACAAATGCATGGAGATTGTAAGTCTTAAAAAATGGTAACACACTCAGAATTGGGTGATATGGTCAGAAAATGTTATGCATTGAAATTGAACATAAACTGGTTTAGATTAGCATTCTACAGAAGGAAAAGCTGATTGTGGTGACTGTCAATGTGTTACTGGTAAGACTCAAGTGATTCACAAATTGGATCAAGAAAACAGTGTTTCCTAAGCCTAATCAAAGTGCCTAAAATATATCCGGAGGAAAGCATGATTAGAATATAACTGATGTATGAAAAATTATAATTTACTCAACTATACTATATGGTACCTAAGGTTGTAAACATATTGTCAAAACAAAGAAACAAAAATAGTTGTCACCATAGAATCCAGAAAAAAGGAATTTTCCTGGAGTCACTCACATCTCCTCAATCCCAGCTATGTGCAGAGTAGTGTTAGTGCTGAAGTGGAGAAGCCCATAAAGCGATGGCAGTGAGAGCCAGGAAGGCAGTGATTAATTAGATGCAGTCCTTGACCCTAAGGAGTTTAGAGAAAAATGGTTTAAAATCCAAAGAAGGATATAATGTGTTTGAGGACCAATTCTTATTTTAAAAGCCTTGCTAATGAAACTGAATTCTTGAATATGCAAAGCTAGGATTAAATTTTGGCTGGATGCTACTCTGTACCCACTAAATACCTAAATACCATCCAAGTTTCTGGATTTCTTTTTTTAAACAAGGATCAAAATAAGAAAAGCTGATATATTTTCTTGGTTGTCCAAACCTTGACCCCTCAGATTCTAACTCTGTCTTTCTACTTGCCATGGGGTGGAATGACATTTTTCCCCTCCCTTCTTATAAAACACACCAACATGGAAACTTCCTAGGGCAAACAAAAGTAACTAAATAATTATTTTTGAGGTCTCAAATACAGTGGTTTAGTAATTTTAAAGCTACCCACACATATTTGAATATGCAAATAAAGAAATTAAGGGTCATTAACATAAATTCAGAATTTTTATAATATTAAGAGTGGTAACAGTGATTTAATTACATTAATCTATTATTTCACATTTATGCAGACTGATTAAAGGCCATTATCTGGGCACATATCCTATTTTTAAGATTTAACCCTGAGGCTGTTCATTATTATTATCATCTACTTATGACAACATACTTCCTTTCTTATAATCTATGATTTTGACACTTATGATAATCTTAAGTATTCTACCAATATGCTTGCCACTTTGCAAAATGAGGCACCATATTTTAAAATGACTTGTATAGGACACAAACTTGCAAAACAGGGTAAATCAACTCAACAGCAGGAGTAATGATTTGGGTGACGTTTCAGCATGAGGTAAAGGCTAAAATGAGATTTGTTAGAATTTTATTTTTGAGGAATGGCATAAAAGAGCTCACTAAGAATTCACAGAACCTATTTGAGGCTGGTAGATGAGCTAGCAATGTCGAGGTGATCTCAGTTCAGCAAACACTTACTAATCACCAGCCACAATAGTTTATAAAAAAGCAGGATTAAACACATACACACACACACACCTAATTTGAGGCTTCTATACAAAGCAGTAAGTGCTGTGGTAAAAGTACACACTGGATTCAACAGGATCACAAGGAAGAGGCATCTAACCCAGCCTAGGATGGGGATTGGATAGGGCATGTATTCAGCCAAGGCCTCCCAGGGGAGGTAATAGTATCTGAATTAAGTATTGAAAAGAATAGAAGACAAGTGGAAGGCACAGTAGAGCAGTCCAATAAAAGAAACAAATTGGGAAAAGACATAGAAGTGTGAAATGGCACAGTATGCTTGGGAAACTACAATTGGTTCCATAATCAGAGAGGAGAAAATTTGAAGGCCCAACAGGTCACTGTAGTTAATGTTTAGAAATGGAACCTGTTGTTTTTCAGGGCTCCTTTCCTAGACTTTATAAACTCAAAACTACTAGCAAATTAAAATGGCCACCCTCATTTTTGATCCTGGATATTGAGTTAGGAGTATCCATTTCTTAAAGTAGAGGCAATGAATTCTCTTCAATAGCAAAGCTTGCAGAGGGAGAGAAGAACCACACGTCTCAGGATTCTGTGTTTTCCATTTCAGGATGGGACAGGACTTGGCACCACTTCTTGCTCCAGTCATTCTAGAGAGCCCTGGAAAGCTGGTGGCCCAAACGGGGCCCTGGAAGTCAAATGCCAGCATGGTGGTGGGAGAGTGGGGGGAGAAGGTTGCGGAAAGCAGGGGGACCTTCATGGATGAAAGTAGGAGGGATATTTAGTGCTTTACATGCATAGTCTAAAACTTTGGAAACAGAGAATGACATCTAGACGTAGACTTTCTTTTCCATTAGAGCAATGCCTCTCATGTCTTAAGAAGTTGAGTGCCCATGAATGTTGGCTTAAAAATCACATCTACCTTGCCAGGTCTCAAGGGGGTTAAAAGTTTGTCAATATAATAAATTCAAAAAATATTTCTTAAATCTGGTTTTCTGGCTAAAGCATTCAATCCTAAACTGTGTAGTCTCTCCAGACAGGTACTTTGTAGGGCAAATATCCCAGAAGATATCCCTCAAGAAATAATATGAACGTAGCTACAGCTCAGGCAGCCTAGGCCCAGAAAGGAGTTACTTGCAAAGAAAACAAAAATCCAACTACAGAAGCTTTGAAAGACCAGCCTGTGGCTTTACTGTGAATTTTCATGAAGGGGACTAACCCAAGGGTTTTACAAGCATACTACATGTCCTGGTTTGGATGTATTATGGCCCCCCAAATGCCATTATTTTTGATGCAATCTTGTGGAGGCAGATTGTATTAGTGTTGATTAGATTGGAATCATCTGACTGAGTGTTTCCATGGAGATGTGACTCAATCAATTCTGAGTGAACCATTTGAGTGGATAATTTCCACATAGGCGTTACCCCACCCATTCAGGGCAGGTGTTAATTGGATCACTGGAGTTGTATAAAGGAACTCACAAACAGAAGAACCTCAGAGCTGCAACTTACAGAGACATTTTGAAGACAGCCATTGAAAGCAGACTTTTGCTCTGGAGAAGCTAAGAGAGGACAAAGCGCCCTAAGGGCAACATTTTGAAGAATGCACAGGAGCTGAGAGAGAAGCTGGAACACAATCCAGGATCACCAGATGCCAGCCACGTGCCTTCCCAGCTAACAGAGGTTTTCAGACACCATCGACCAACCTTCAGGGAAGGTACCTTTTGTTGATGCCTTACCTTGGACACTTTATGGCCTTAAGACTGTTACTGCATAACCAAATAAACCCCCTTTTTAACAGCCAATCTATTTCTGGTGTTTTGTAAAAGGGCAGCATTAGCAAACCGGAACACTACATTAAAAAGTTTCTTGAAAATTCTCTCTAGGTATGGTATCCTCTTGCCAAAATTCCATATCCCTGCAAATCCTAAAATCTCTCCTGCATGCTCTCATGCCTGCAGTTCTTTCATTATCTCTGCTCACACCCAATCTTATCCTCCTTCCTCTGCCCTGCACTCCTCATCCCCTCGGCTAGACTTGCCAACACCACTCTACTCTTCCTCCTTCCCCAATTTTGCAGGGTGCTCTAGGTTGGCTGCAAGGCCCAGAGGTTTTGCCCAGGCCTTCTCTGTTCCTTGGAGAAGTATGTGGAATATCCTGGAAAACGTAGTCGTTCTCTTTGACTGCTTTTGAGCAATACACTTTCATGGACTATCTATGATGAATTAAAATTCTCCATCTCATTACAATATTTTATTATGGAGAATTTAAAACATATGCAAAAGAAGGGGGAATAATTTCATGAACCCCCACATACCAATCACCCAAAATTAATAATTTTCAACATACCAGCTTGCCCCATTATTTCTTATATATCCCTACCATTCTCCTCCCCTTTAGATTATTTTAAAGCAAATCCTAGACGTATCACGTCATTCATAAAGGTATCAATGTATCTATCTAAACGTGACTTTATTTTAAAGAGTTTCAAATTTACAGACAAGTTGCAACCACTTCTATATCCTTTACCTAGATTTACCAATAAAGATTTTGTCATACTCTGTGTGTATGGCTGTGTATATGTATATTTCACCGAAATCTATTTGAGAGAAAGTTGCAGATATCTTGACTCTTCACTCCTAAATACCTCAGTTTGGTATTTTCTAAGATCAACGACATTCTCTTACATAAAACAATTATCCAGTTCAGGAAATTTAACCTTGATTATAAAACAGATATGATATACAATTCTTATTCAAATTCCAGTAATGTCTTTTATAACAAATTTTTACCCCATTCTAGGATTACATATTACATTTAGTTGTCATGTCTCTTTAGACTTCTTTAATTTGGAAGTTTCTCAACCTTTCATTGTATTTTATGACCTTGATATTTTTAAAGAGTATGGGCCAATTGTTCTGTAGAAGCCCCTCAACTGAAGTTTGTCTTATTGTTCCTAATGATTAGATTCAGGTAATACATTTTTGGCAGAAATACCACATAACTGATGCTGTTTTCTTAGTGTGTTCTATCAGTAGGCACATGAAGTCAATTTGTCCCATAATTGAAGATCACTTAAGATGAGGTCCATCATATTGACCCACTTTAAAACTTCCTTTTCCCTTTGAAATTAATAAGCAATAAGCAATAAAGCAGCTTTGAAATTCTGTAGTCTGTTCCAAAACAAACTTTCACCAAATGATTTTAGTATTTATGGATGATTCTTGCCAGAATAAATCTGTGACGGGTACAACATGATTTTTAAAATAATTTCTTCTCTATTTATTAGTTGGCAATCTACTATAAAGAAGAGCTTTCCCTTTTCTTTTCTCTTTATTATTTACTATCTATTTCTATTTCTTGGTATCTATATGAACTATATATATATAGATTTTTATTAAATGTTTTAAATTTGACTGATTCTGTTCTTACTGTATTTCTATTACTGTGGCTTTTGGGGATTGGAGTTACTCCACAACTCAAACCCTTTTAAGGGATCTCTTTTGCCTCATAATAAAAGCTTGACTCACAATCAAATCCAAACATCTTAAATGCCTTACAAGACCCTTTTACGTTCTTGCCTTGCTTACTTCTCTTGTGCCCTCCTCCAGGTCTCACCAAATTCACTTTATGTTGCCATGTTAAAATATTTCCTGTTCTGAGCAGGCTTGACATTTCACCAGCCTTCCTACCTGGTGTACCTTCTTCCTGAAAGGTTTGTCTGCAGCCCCTCCACTCTTTGTCTCTTGTTTAAATATTTTTTTCGAATTTCTTGCCCTGCTGGTTTAGGGGCCCCTCCCACATGCTTGCAACTGGTGCACAACTTCGTAACACTATTACTCTTTGTTCTTTACTATCTACCTGATTTCTTCTCTGGCTTTCCCACTAGACTGTAAGCTCCTTGAGGGCAGAAAATGTATTTTGATCTTTGTTGTCTACACAGCACTTAGCACAGTCCCTGAGGCATAGTTATTAATGGATGTGTGAATATTTATGCAGGTAAGGTAATTTTCAATAATATACACAACAGAGATCGGGGAGAGTTTATTTTTCAGAGAAAATGCTGAGAGAATAAAAAAAAATGTTCTCAGAATAGTGGCTGAAATTTAGGCCTTTCCTAACAGAATAATGTCTTGCTTTCTTTATTGGTTAATTCAACACACAACAGGAGCCACAAAAAGTGTCAAACAGAAATTTCTATTACAATACTCTGAATGCTTTAATAGAGATATGAACAGAGTGCTAAGGAAACAACCTCAACTGTCTAAAAGGAAAAGATTTGCAAGGATGACATTTGAACAGTAACCTTAAATATAAGCAAGATTTTACCCAAAGTAGAAGTAGAGGGAGGAAAAAGAGAATAGCATATCTGAAGAACCCATAAAGGACCGACAGTGTCCAGGAATGAAAAGACATTCCATTCCAAAGAAGTTACATGCTTAACTTCTCAAGCAACAAACTGGGAAGACAGTACTCCTGTTTTATTTTTTAATAGGACTTATCACACAGTATGGTAATTGCTGGTTTCTTTGCCTTTAAACTGTATATTCCTGGAGTGTAAATAAAGCTTGTGTTTTATTCAATCTAGACCCAGAAATCACCCCAATGTCTTTGGGGGACAAAAAAGCTTGTTAAATGAATGTAATTGGAAGGTCAGGGTATCTGGTTAGATAGGTGGTAGGAAAGGAAATGTTAGGGGGTGGACTGAAGACAGACTAGGACTTGTTTGTGAAATAGAATTTGGACATTTTCTTCCAGGCAGACAACAGGGAACCAGTGTAGGTCTTTAATCAAAGGAGTACGGTGATGAGACTTTTTAAGGAAAATGTTGGCTGGCACTATAAAAAACACACCAATGTAAGGAGATACTGCAGAGAGCTGGGTCATGATGCTATTAAAACAAATCAGGTAAGAAATAAGAGAAGGCTAAACTGCCCTACTAGGGAGAGGAAGTGGCTGAGAGAAGGAGGATTTTTTAATGTAGAATTGATAGAATTTCTAACGGCTTGATGTGGGAATTAAGTAAGGGAGTAGAGTTGTAGGTGACCAAAGTTTGAGAAATTTACACTAAATTTTAAATTGATTTTATCTAAGTAGAAATGCCATAAAAAATGTTGGTTTACATTATAGCCTCACATCCTAAAGTAAATATGGGTATTTCTTTCCGAGTAAAAAAAAAAAAAAAAAAAAAAAGCCCAGTTAAGGTATTCTCAAATTATTTAGGTTATTAGTTTCTTTTGTAAGTTATGCTCTTATCTGTATATCAAAATGTCTGTGGAAAAGTAGAAACAAAAAAGATAAAAATCTGATTTACAAACTTTGGAGAATTCCCAATCTTTCAAAGTTATACCATATTACTGGGCCTATGAATGATTTCATAAACAAAGAGTAGATACCCACAATCTGAAAGGTTACAAGTGGAGGTAAACACAAATGAGGCAGCTAAGCAAGGGTGCTGCAACATATTGAGCAGACTCTCATGGAAAGCCAGCTTTAAATGTTGTTTTTTCTGAAATATGTACATGCTTTCAATATTAGAGGAAATCCCCCGTCTTCCGTGTTTACTGCCTTTAAAAACAACGCTACAATGATAATTAACTTCTAATTTTTCTTAAAGTTAGGATGTGACAACTTATCACAAAGCAACAGGTATGCAACACCAGTGGCAATAAACAATCTACCCAATACATGGAATTCTGAGTCTTTTTTCCAAAGACTTTCTTCTAAAACAACTTTGAATACTGTGAGTAGGAACAAAAAGCACAGGTACACAGATAAGCATGGATGTAATGGTCCAGAATAGCCTTTTTCATGGGATAATTCATATATTTGAACTAGAGTGTGTGTGTGTATGAATCAGAGTAAGTGTACAGGAAATCAGGCAGCAAGTTTAAAGGAAATGTAACACACTTTGTTTTTTTCCCCATAAAACAGATTAGGGGGGTGACGAAGATATTTGTACACTCTAGTACAGAGCCTTTAACAGTCTTACTTAAATCGCAGAGAATGCAACTGATTCTGCTGCATGATACTGAAAATATTCCCTGGTTTAAAACGGGACCAAGAAACTGGAGGGAGGCTAAAGAGTTAATAGCTGCAGCGATAATCGTTTCGTAGGTCCTTAATATGCATCAACACTCGGCAATATTCTATACCCAGCTGTCTCCAGTAAGGAAAAAAATGGATGGATAACATGTGGGCCACTACCAAGCATGGGGATTACTGTACTGGGAGAGTAAGGTAGTATTAATACAGACTTGTTGAATAACGTCTCAGGAGGAGGAGAGCTAACATTTACTGAGCACCTACTATCGGGCAGGATTTCATTGTTATCTCTGTAAGGACCTAAGTGTCTTCCGAGGGATATTACATTTCTATGATCAAAAGGCACCAAGGCCCAGTTAGTAACTCAATTCACATAGGGCGGGAGACAAAGAATTCCGGTAATTTACAAGTCAGGACCTACCGATAATTACTAGGCAATTTAATCACTTCAGTGAAAAGTAACCATTTAAAAAAAAGGGGGCGGGGCGATAACATTTTAGGGGTTGGCAAGATGAGGACGGTTTCAATGAAGAACTTAAACTAGGTAAGAACGCAAATAAAAATTTGCATCTCGCAACATAAATATAAAGCCCCCTTCCTTTTACACCTCCAATTCAGTCCTGGGAATCTCTAGTTTGTTGAACACCGAGTGCACGTCACTCAGCTTAGTCGCTGGTTCGGGGCAAAGGCGCTGGCTCCGCGAGGCTCCGGCGCTAGTAGGCGCGGTTGCCGCAACCCCATGGTGAGGCGAGCCTGGGGTGGGGCGCGGGGCTCGGAGGCTTGAGGCCACTGCAGAGATCACAACGCCGGGTGCGTTTTTCCATAATACCTGGCATCGCCCGCTGACGCCTCGGGGCCGCTCGGACTCCCGGGTATCCACCCAGCCGATACAGGAGGAGCCTCTGTAGACTCCGCACTCCGCGGAGACCCCGGTAACCATCCCCTCCTCTCCCTCCCCCGGCGCGTGCTCTCCCCTCGGTGCCGCCCAGAGTCGGAGAGGAGGGAGATCAGTCCCGGGCCTGCGACTAGGGACGGTAGAAACGCCTCATGGCCTGGCCGATCGGCCACCACCACTACCGTTGTCTCCTCGGCTGGCCTCACGGCCGCTACGCAAAGGAAGCAGAGGCGGCGGCGGCGGCAGCTGCGGCGTGCTGACCCGCGCCAATCAGAAGCACAGACCGGCAGGGTACGCGCGCGGTGAAGAAGCAGGAGGGGTGGGGAATGGAGCGGGCGGAAGGCTCGTCCAATTGGGGCGCCGCATCGGCATGACGTGAGGCTCTCCCGGCCTCCGAGACCGCCAGTCTCCAGGCCTCGGTGGGTGAGTGAGAGAGGGGACGGGGTGGAGAGGGACGGGAAGGCGGGATTTCCGCCATAGTCCCGGAAGTGGGAGGCTGTGTGTTCTCATGCGAACGGGAAGGAGCGTTGGGGATTTGGAGTCTCGAGGTTGAGACATTTTCGGGCCCGAAAGGGGAAGAATCCTCTGTCGCCGCCGCCGCCAGCCCGCGCCGCTCCCCACCCTGCCCTCCCCCTCTTTCCCGGTGCCCGCCCGCTCCGCCTCTTCCTTCCCTTTCCCTTCCCCTCCCTTTCCTCTCGCCCCAGTCCCCGCGTGTGGCGCGGTCGCCGGGGGCAGCCAGGGCTGCGGCGGAGGAGCCTGTGGCCGGGGTCAGGCAGTGGCGGCGGCGGCGGCGGCTGTGGCCGGGACGGCGCTGACAGGTGAGTGCGGAGGCTGCGGCGAGAGCGTCCGCGGAGGGAAGGGCTGGGGGCAGCTGTTCAACACACACTTACTCCTCATACCTCGCACTTCTCTGAACCCCTCCCTCCGCCGCCCCTAGAGCCGTGGCCTGGAGTGGGGGAGGGGAGAAACCGAGAGTTGGGCGGGGACTCCTCCCTTTCCCCTCCCCCCCCCGCCCGGCTCGGACCCGCCGCCCGTCTCTCGCCTGTCACCGGAGCCGCCATCTTCCCGCCGGAGGCAACTCTGCCGGCCCTGGCTGGGTTGGCTCCTTGGCTGTGCCGCCGATTTCTCTTGGTTACCAGTTCCCCTCCGCCCTGAGTCTAGGAGGTGGAGGCGCAGGGCGGTAGAGCGCAGCTTAATGCAGAGGTTTCTCCGGCCCCGGCCCTTTACTACTGTGTTAAGTCTCCAAATCTTTCTGTATCCCCAAGAGGGCAGAGGTGGGAACTGGCGCCCACCAAGGGGTGCATCTGCTTGGTCTGTGCGAGTTCCCCCTTCTTCTGCCCAGGCCCTTTTCGTGCGGCCCTTGTAGGATGGGGTGGTGCCCTCGGGGGTTCACGAAGAGCTCGGGCTTTCGCTGGATAATAGGGGCGAGAATCTAGGTCCTTTCTGGGTTCCTACCCCTTTTCCCTAACCTAGCTTTGGAGGGGGGCGGCGGGAGCCGGCCACCACGCTGTGTCAGCTTCTCCCGGACCTGCACTGCGGCGGCTGGCGGCCTCGCCCCCTCCCCCCACCCCCCGGGTTCTCTCCCGCCCCTTCCTTCAAAACACCAAAGTTATGTTCTGCCCTCTCCCGCCTCTCGACTTCATTTGTGGTTTCCCTAGACTAAGCGAAGTTATACTGTTGGATGTGATGATCTTCGCGCCGCTTTACCTTTTGGACAGCTGACTGGGTCATCCAGCTGATGGCACCTCCTAAGGGAGAGGGATGGGGTCTTGAGGGCATCGGATTTTTTTAGAACTAGGAAGTTTAGATCCTGTTGCTCTGGTGTTTATTTGAAATACTCCAGTTTTTCTTTTGATAGACTTGAGTAATAGCAAATTCAGAAGAAATAGAAAAAAGTCTAAAAATTCTGTTTTTGTTTTTGTTTTTTTTAAACTGGGATACACTGTCTCAAAAGGAGCAAACATCAAACATCAGCAGTAATCTCTTTACCATTCGGTTTTTCCATTGTGGAAAATCAGAACATAAATTTAAGTTTTTCACACTCAGTGCAGTTTTGAATTGCAATTTTTTGTGACTGTGTTCTTCCTTTTCCTTTCATTTTTATGTAAACCGGTGTTAAATTTTGACCGAGATAAAACTTGGAAACATTGTACAGTAACTCTTTACCGGGCATCGGTTTGAGACCCGCTCACTTGCTGCACTGTAACTTGTCTTAATCATAAAGTGAAAGTTTGAAGTTTCAGATAGCTGAAAGAACAAATTATTTCTTTGAATGAGCAGTGAAATTAGTTCGTAAGTGAAAACATTGTGTGAGTATTTTTCTTAGATAAATACCTTCAACTTGAAGGTAAATATTTTCCCTTTTGAAACTTTTCTTTCCTGATACATGTAGCTTTGGAACCAACCGAAAATACCCTACTGGTCTCTTATTTTCAGTTGTGTTAAATATTTAAAATGCACTTGAAATAGGTGGTGGTGTGGTTTGCAAAGACCACAAGGTGGGGAAGAGCGTTCACTTTTTTCTTTGCTGGTCAGATACATGTGCAATTTTCATACTTGCCCAACGTGCCTGGCTCCCCCTATTTTACAGTCACAGTAATTTACAGAAGTTGAAACGGTTGTGGCTTTTCCATTTTTCTCTGTATTTACTATACTGAAAGATAGTTTTGTAATCAAGCTATATAACAAATAGCTTAACTGAGGTTTGAGTTGGTAAAGTGAAATAGTTTCTAAAAGGCATTAGATTAAAAAGTTTATTATTCAACCATAAATTTGATTTGTACACTCTATTTAAAACTTGTGTTTGGCTAGAACTTTTATCCTGTATTTTGAAAAGTAAACCTGAGTTGACTTACATGAAAGAATGGCCTGTCTTATTTGCTAGAAATTATTTACTCTCTTGGTGCTTCAGTTTCCTTATCTGTAAAGAAAAGGGGGGAGGGTGGTTGCTACTACAAATAATATCAGCCTATTGGGCTGTTGTAACACAAACACTTAAGATGCTGACTGTTTCATGATTTTTATTACTGAAATTCTTACTCAGAATTATAAAAATGCCATCTTTAATATCTGTATTGTGTCTGTCGGTTTTTTTCCTTTTTGTAGAGTAGGTGTAGATATACAGAAAAATGCAGTAAGTTGAGTTCCCATATACTCCTCTAAAACAGTTTTCCCTGTTATTAACATTTTGCATTAGTATAGTATGTTTGTTACAACTGATGAACCAATATTACTATAAGCATATTAATTAAAGTCCATAGTTTATATTAGGGTTCACTCTGTTGTACAGTTCTGTGGGGTTCTTTTAAATTTTTGTTGTGGTAACATACACAACATTAAATTTTCCCATTTTGTGACTGTTGATTTTTCATTTAATAGCAGAAATGTCTATCTAGAGAGAGAAAACAGATTTTGACAGTAGAATGTATGTTTGGAGAAAAGGATTCCACTATATTTGAGTAGAAGCCAGAGAGAAAATGGATTATAATATAGTTATAAACGTTTCCAAGTATTCATTTGACATGTCTGTAGATGAATAGCTGAAATTCAGGGAGAAATTTGGTTATATTTAATGTTCCTGGAGATTGCCCTTTAAAAAATGATTGAGATTTGGAGAATCTGTTGAACTGAATGTTATCTCCACAAATAAGCATGATTTTGACAAATATATATTTAAACTGTTTGAGAACAGAAATATTTTTATCTAGTCACTTGTTTTTATAAAGCAATGTTCTTCATGTATCCTAAACATAATTTTAAAATAATTAAGTCCAAGTTAGGGCTTCAAGTTGTTAATGATAGTAACAACCAACAGTGCCTTCAGGTAGCTCCACTTACTCTACAGAGATGTGCAACAATATTAGTTTTTGCAGTGATAGACCTGGGGTGGTAGATGTTACCAGCCAAGAAATGGCTGACAGACTACTTTCGCTATTGTTCCAGAGTGTCATGCTAGATTTCATACTTTTATAAAACAGTGATAGGACTATAATCTAGGTCTTCCAATTTTTAATACCATGTGTTACCTTTATGATGGTCCCTTGAGGTTGTAAAAGAAGCTGTATAGATATGTTACTTTAAATTCCATTTGTTAGTGCCCTAATGTTAAAGGCACAAGTTTGAAACATGCTTTCATAATGCATACTTGTATTCTTGCAGATCTCTCCCAGATTTAATGATTTCTGTTTAGATTGATAAATGTAAGAACATCTCAGATTTAAAACCTTTGAAGCAGTCTTTTTCCGCTAGGGATGGGAAAACATGGAAAATATTGTTAAAATTTGGCACTGCTGCTGTGGTTGCTTATGCTTTTTTGTAAAACTATTATTATTAAAGTGCTCTCCTTTTTCTTTAAGAACTAATTTTACAGTACACAGTAATTGGAGGTACTGCCTTCTGAGGGCGTTAACTAGTATCAGGTACTTACCATACCTGATATTAGTTTAGTTAAGTTTAAATTTTTTGGTTCTTAATTGTCATATCTTTGGAGATTTCTACTTTTCTTGGAGTTATCCTGATTAGGAAATGGATTTCTTTATTAGGATATGTGATTATAAAGAAGAAAGCCTTTACGTTCTCTTATTAAAAGAAGAAAGATAATTTCAATTGTTGGCTTGTGTAGTGGAAATGCTTTTTTCCCCCTAACCTAACGCTTTACATTTCCCCTGTGTGGATGTCTTCCCTGGAAACAGAGAAAACTATTAACTTATCTTATGTTTTCTTCCCTTACCCTCGCCACCCCCAACATCCTTTGTCCCTTCCATGCCTTTGTAAACTATGTCTTTTCACTATTTTTCTGTTGAAGCTGTCATGGCTCTTATTTTAAGGATGAAGGATTTGCAGTTGAATGATGCAACCAATTTTACATCTTTCGTTGTATTGTTCATTCTTCTTTGTCAACTCTACTGCCCTTCCTAGTGAGACCTTGGCCACAAGTGACACTATGTAATATTGAAAATATTTTATATTTAACTCAGTCTGAAAGCATGCTGCTTAATTGCGGGGGGGGGTATATGATAATCGCTGAGATGAGACTTAGTCTCACAGAAATGTTCTTTATGAAATTTGATGTGCAAAAAATTTGACTTGAAACCTGATGAAATTAGGATGATATTTATTTGCATGATGACTATAAATCACTCAATTCATAGAGACAGAAAGTAGACTATAGGTTGGCAGATTCAGGGGAGGAGTGAGAGGAGGAAGATAATACATAATGGGTACAAGGTTTCTCTTTGGGGTGATGGGAAAGTTCTGGTAATGGATGGTGGCGAGGGTAGCGCATTATTAAGTTGATTTATCCTACTGAATTGTATGTTTGGGAGTGGTTGAGATGAGAAAGTCATGTTTTTTATATATATTTCCACAACTAAAACGAGTAAAGAGACAGTAACAGCTAAAGGCAATATATGATCCCAGACTAGATCTATTAATGGAGGAGAAATTGCCCAAAAAGATATTATTGGGATATGAAAAAATTGGAATATAGACTGTTAGCTTTATATCAATGTTAACTTTCTTGAACTTTGTAGCTAAACTTAAGATGGTTACATGAATGAACACCCTTGTTCTTAGGAAATGTACAAGAAAGTATTAAGTAAGTGTTCAAGGAGAATGATTTCTACAACCTACTTCCAAATGTTTAGAAAATAGAGAAATAGAAAGTTTTATAGATGGATATATAGAATGATATGGCAAATGTGGCAAAACCTTATGGTGAATCTGGGTATCGGTGGGTGGTGTGTGTATTGGAGTTAGCTGTATGGGGTTTGTATTATTTTTGCAGCTGTCCTATTAATGAAACTATTTCAAACTAAAAAGTTAAAAAAATAAATTGTTCTCATACCATTTTAGTCACACTACAGCCAAAGTGTTTGCTTGAAAGGCGTATCTTGATTGTTAGGCCGCTTTAAATAACTCACCGGTGGCTGTCCCCTGCCGAAATGGGAAAAGCCAGGCTTTGAAGCATAGCATGCCTAGCCTATATAACCTTGCCCTGTCCCACCTTAACTGGCTATCATAATGCTGAACTGACCAGTTTTTTGTTTTCCAGTACTGACCACTGACTCCCCCCTTACCCCACCCCCAAAGAACACCATGGTATTGCATACTCTTTTGTTGTCTTTGCTCTTGGTAGTTTCTTTGCCTGAAATAATCACTTCCACCCCCACCCCACCCTGGTCCCGCATACATTTATTTTTACTTTGTTTCTTAACCTATCCTTAAAACTGTATTTCAGGAGAAATCCTTGCCTTAATTTTTAAAGTTGAATGGAGTCCTTTTATCTTATTTAGCACTTAACTGTGTTTTGAAATTAATGGAAATTCCTTATGGGCAAAATGTTATTTTTCTTATTTGTAACCTCTTTGCCCAGCTCATGGCCTGGTAGACTATATATGTTCAGTAAAATTAGTTTAACTAGAGGGATAATAACAGAATGGCTGAAGCTATCTCCCATTTCATTCTTTGCATATCATACATTCTCATTCTTTTATAAACATGAACATCTTAACTCTGAAAGGGTACATTAGTTTCTTCTAGTGCACAAAAATTATATTTGCAAAATTTTAACCTGACATTTTTTTTTCATGACTACATTAGTATTTAAAGTGTTTTAGGTAGAGTAATTTGACTAAGTGACATATTTCTGCGTCTTTAAAGACCTTCCTCCTTTTGATAACCATAAAAATCTCGTCTTTATTTTGCTTTAAAACTAAAACAAATTACTTTAACTAAAAACAAAGCAACCAGAATATTGAAAGTGTCTTTTTATCTTCAGTGGATTTTTCCCTTTTTTAAAATTCCCTGTTGAGAATCATTGCTACTCTAAAACCACTCTCCACTGATAAGAAAGAGGACCACTGAGAAGGAAGAAAACAATTCATTCTTTTAGCAAATATTTTTGGCCGATTGGAAACTGAGGATACCAAGATGAAAAGATAAAACTTTCTAAGGTGTGTAGTCTAGAAGGAATTGGGAAAGTGAATTATTTTAAGTAATGTAGACTGGCATTTGGACTCTTGAAGCTTCCATACCTAAAGCTTCTTAATGTTAGTTCCATACTTCCTTGTGTAATCCTGTTATAATAATAGCATTTATTATAGCAAATCCTGTGCCATGCACTCCTCATTGCCCTTCCTGCATTATTTTTCTTCATAGCATTTAGCTCATCATAACATACTATGTAATTTACTTATTTTCTTATCTGTCTTCTACTTGAACGTGAACTCTGTGACGTTGGGTATTTTTGTCTATTTTGTTGTCTGTTGATTTTGTCTCTTGTTGAACCCAGACCTTAGAGCAGTACCTGGCATGTAGTATGCGCTAAATCATTTATGAATAAATCCTTGCTGTCTATTATGATAGATAGACAGTAAAATAATTACATGAAAAGTGCATTGTGCAAAGAGATCATAAACAAGGGGACTTGATGTAGACCTTGAGTTCAGGGAAGTTTCCCTAAAGAAGTGATGGTTGAGCTAAGATTTGAAGGAATCATTTGGAGTTAACTAGGTGAAGGGTTGGGTGGGGGTGAGAGAATAGCCTTCGAAGCAAAAACCGTGATGTGGGAAGGAACACAGTGTTCTGGAAGAACGAATTTAAGCAAGGCCTGGGTTGCTGAAGTAGGGGGTTGGGGGAAAAGTGGTTGGGAGGCATACAGTCTTGGAGGTCCTGGTGTAGCTTGAGAATGCCATTGTTACCTGTTTGGAATATACAACTGAGAGGGAAGCCTTTAATTCTTTTTGTTTATTCATACAATGTTAAGTGTGCATGAAATAACACTTTGAAGTAGGGCAGACATTTTCTGAGATTTTGAGTTTTGATCTGCTTTGTTTTATCATTAGTGAGAGTTGATAAATAGTTTCTAAAAGTAACTACAGAAAAATAGTATAATATTGCAGTTATAGTGTTATAATTTTAGAGCTCTAAGAATTCAAAATATGAAGCCCATGGAGGTGAAATTAATCTGATAACTTTAATACAGATAGGAAGGTGATAACAGATCTTCTAATTAACACCTTCCAGTTTGTATCATACAGTGAGACTGCAGTGTACATTTTCATCTTTGTTAAATAGTCTCTGAAAATTAATACAAATTAAATAGTTTTCTTAAAGCATTCCGACCGTTGTTAATTTTAATATCCATTCTGCCAACACAAGAGTCCATGCTTAGGCTTTGGAAATGTCAGCATCTTTGTTCATATCCATCAGTTTTTTGTAAAGAGGACCTCAAACTAAAGAGAAAGTGACATGCTGTGAGCACTATAGCCACTTCTCTTGGCCTTTAGTTTACCATCCTTAAGCAACAATGTGTTTGCTTGCTTCCTGCTGTGTACTTAATGATTTCAGATTTTAACAACATACAGCTTTCCTACAAACTGTGAGAAATTAATGCAAATTGCAACAGTTCCCACCCTTAACAATGTATTTGGCACTCAAGGGTTCCCCCCCCCCCCCGCCTTTTTTCCCCATTTATTCTTCAGAACACCTGTGAGATGTAAGCAAGAACTCAGTTTTATTGTTTGGTAAACTGAGGCCTAGAGACAGTTTTGCCTTCCATCCTCAATAAAGGAAACACAGAAAATAGGATCTTTGTAGCTACTTGCTTCCAAGCCCATTACAAATACCTAATTCAGAAAGTGTTGGTATTTGATTAAATACCTTGGATTCAAATAACATGATATATTTGGTAGCTTAAGTTCTACATCATAGTTAAACATCAGAAATACAGGTTTTAACCAGAAAGTTTTAATAGTAATTTCATAGTGATTATCTTTGAGGTCAAAGGTAATCCACACAATAAGATTGAAAGAAATTTATTTTGCTGAGCAGTAATTCAGTAATTTAACAGTATTGGAGCTGATTGGAATTTCAAATGGCTAATTCAGATTCTGATTGTTCACTTGAAACTTTTATTGTGATGTTATACACATTGTCTTTTGAAATGAGAATAAAGATAACTGTACTCTAATACTAACTGGCCTATCAGTTGTAATCCATTTTATTTATAAAATGGAGATATAGCATGTCTAGGATAGATATCCTTTGGAATATTAAACTAAAAGGTTATACAAAATAGTAAAGGTTTTCAAATTCATAATTTTGGAACTTAAATTATTTTTTTAAGTCACTTTTTTAAGGTTAGGGCATATTATTTTTATATTTTCACACTGTAATCCTGGAAAACGTGAACGTCTTCAATTGTAATACCTAATATTTGAAGATTGTAGTGTAATTCTGTGCTTGATATAAGTGGCTGTTACTTTCTGAGTATAGTTTGGTATTGCATAGCTTTCCCAGGTCCGGTTTTTGGCTCTCCAGTAATAGTAATGATTGACATTTTTAAAGCATGTCCTCTGTCCCAGGCACTTTGTTACAAGATGTACATATACTAATGTCTCTTCACAAAAATACCATTAGATGAAGAAAATAAAGTACACATTGCTGTGCCCAGTGTCACCATCTCATAAGTAGTGGTCAGAATTCAAACCCAGGAGTACTGCCCCAGGTCCATGCTCTTTTTTTTCTGTTTTTAAATTTAAAATACAGTTTTATTGATAGATTTCTCTACCCTACAGTCATCTAAAGTGAACAATCAGCTATTCACAGTACCATCATTTAGTTGTGCGTTCATCACCAGAATCAATTTTTGAACATTTTCCTTACTCCAAAAATAAAAATAAAAATAAAAGTAAAAAAAGAACATCTAAAACATTCCACCCACCCATCCCACCCTATTCTTCATCTAATTTTTGTCCCCATTTTTCCACTTATCTGTCCATATACTGGATAAAGGGAGTGTGAGCTACAAGGTTTTCACAATTGCACAGTCACACCCTGTAAGTTACATAGTTTATGCAGTCATCTTCAAGAATCAGGGCTACTGGGTTGCAGTTCGACAGTTTCAGGTATTTCCTTCTAGCTATTCTAATACACTAAAAACTAAAAAGGGATATCTGTATAGCGTGTAAGAATGGCCTCCAGGAGGATCTCTTGTCTCCATTTGAAATCTCTCAGCCACTGAAACTTTGTTTCTTTTTGTTTCCCTCTTTGGGTCAAGAACATTTTTTCAATCTCATGATGCTGTGTCCAGGTTCATCCCTGGGAATCATGCCCCATGTTGCCAGGGAGATTTACAGCCCTGGGAGTCAGAGGGCAGTGAGTTCACCTGCCCTGTGGGCTTAGAGAGAGAGGGCTACATCTGAGCAACAAAAAGGTTCTCTGGGGGAGACTCTTAGAAACAATTATAAGTAGGCTTAGCCTCTCCTTTGCAGTAACAAGCTTCATAAAAGCAAGCCCCAAGATTGAGGGCTCATCCTACTAAATTGTTAGTCCTTACTGTTTGTGAGAATATCAGTAATAACCTAGGTGGGGAAGTCCAGCATTTCCACATTTTCCCCCAGTTCCTCAGGGGGGCCCTGCAAATATATTTTTATTCTCTGCCCAAATTACTTTGGGATGTTATTGGGATTTCACACTATAAGTCCATGCTCTTAACTAATGTATTATGCTTCCTCCTCAGATATTTTAATCATAGATGGACTTCGGGGAACCCTTGAATTTCTGAATTTATAGTTAATATTTTATATTTGTTTTCCCTGTGAAAGGATTCATTGCTTTCAGCAGATTTTCAAAAGGGGCTTTGCCTCTTCCCCCAATACAAACAATTGTTTTAGCGTGTGCTTGCCACTTAGGAATTCCCTCAATGATTTTCCATTGTTGTTATTTTGATAATTAAACTTAATTTTCTAATGTCAGCATCACTTTTTATTTAATTCTTCTTTATGTTTAGATCCCAAATGCACACTTATATGCATGTTTATATGTACATACTCAAAATCTAGAGAATATCTAAAATGAAAATGAACTCAATGTAATCTTACCCTAATATGTGTGTTTGTGTATATGTATATTGCCTTTTCCTATATTTACACATCATTTGGAATATATAGCAACAGGGACGTTTACTTGGAAACGTCTCATTTTCTGAGCTTTATATTTTAAATGCTAGGAATTTCTTACCACCTATTTATTGCTACAAAAGAAGAAATTGTTAAATACATGTTTACTGAGATTGTACTGTATCAGGTACTGTATTCAGAATATGAACATAAGCAAGGTAGATATATTCCTGCTCTCCCAGTGACTACAGTTTGAGTGGAAGAGGCCATTATAATTGAATATACAGTATGATTGGATATAAAGGGTTTGTGAGAGCACATAAGAAACTTAACCCAGACTTTGTGGGGAGGATGGGAAGTAACGTCTAAGGTATCTATGATTATTTTCACTTTATCCTGAGTGTAAGCCATCAAAGCATTTTAAGCTGAGGAATAATGACACAGTTTTCATATTTTAGGAGGATTATTCTGACAAGGAATTGGTGGGGTTCAGGAAGATTGAAAGAAGAGAGACTGTTTAAGAAGTTGGGGTAGTAATTCAGTTCAGAGATGAAAAATTTAGTGACAGTATGAATGGAGAGATATAAGAGGTTAATTATTTCCAGGATTCTAGCTTGGGCAACTGGGTAGGTAATGGCTTTTCTTGAAATAGGAGGGATCTGTTGTCAGTTTTTTTTTGTTTGTTTTGTTTTGTTTTAAATGAAGAGTGGCGGATGGGAATGGCTTTTTTGAACAATTGATTTTGAGGAGTCTGTAGACCATAAAATGTTAAGGAGACTTTTGCTTAGATAGCACCACTGAGATTCAGCATGTGGATGTTAACTCAAGCCATGAGAAAGCTGAGAGAGAAGAGCGTAACTGTAAAGGAGACCGATAAGGGAGAAATTCCTCAGGCTGTAACTTGAAAAGCAGGCAGGGCATAATGCCTGAGTAGGTCACTTCCCCCAACCCCTTTTTAGTTTTGTTATGCTTTCCTGCTTCTCTCACCTCCCCACTCTCTCCTTCCTACTCTTCTTTTAAGTTATAATAGACTTAGGCATGTTTAAACAATGGTAGTAAGGAATCAGGGTGTAAGAAATTGAAGAAAAAGGAGGAAAAGACATAATTGAAAAGGTAGGACGGAATTGGATTCAAACTGTAGGTAGAGGAACTAATGTTAGATAGGACCATTTCTTTAATTAATAAAGTATGTTTTTTTCTCTAAACCTTAATATCCACCCCTAGAAGAGCTCCTTTGTAGAAACTAATGAGAAAAATGCTTATTCGTTTTCATTAGTTTTTTTTTTTTTTTTTTAAGTTTGTCTTATGTCCATTCTGTATTTTGGAACCTTGTCTTGACTTACTAGGTCAGATTTTCGAGAGCTATACAGGATAGTGAATATTTTGATGCATATTTTTGTAGAACTTGATATGTCGTATTTTATCACCGTTAAGCTGTTGAAAGGCTTTCAATTTTTAAGGAAAATGTTATGTGTATTTAGTTAACAAGACTTTAGGGAGTACCTGTAGGGCTATAGTAAGGACCCAAGGAAGATAGGCTGTCATATTTATACCACCGTCTTTTTTGTCATCATCAAACAGCAATTTATTGCTTTATAGTTCTGTAGATAGACCCTTTGAAATTTCTGCATGATACGTTGAATTTCATTGTCCTTGTTTTGGAGAAGTATTACACGTTCAAGATATTCTTGCTTTGTTTTGACTTATTGACTGGTTAAAATAGATCAGAAGTATCTTTCCCCAAAGCAAAGCTCTTCTTTTAATTTAACATGCTTGAAAACTACATGTTGGTAGTACTTTAAGAAATACGTCTATTATAGTATGTTTTAGTCTGCTAGGCTGCCGAAATGTAATATACCAGAAATGGGCTGGTTTTTAACAGTGGGAATTTATTAGTTTACAAGTTTAGAGTTCTGAGGCTGTGAAAATGTCCAAATCAGAGGATCATCAAGACAATACCTTCTTCCTGAAGACAGGCTGCTGGCGATCCTGGACTCCTCTATCAGATGGCAGGGCACATGGCATCTGCTGATCTCTTCCTTCTCTTCAGGTCTCATTACTTCCAGCTTCTGGCTTTAGTGGCTTCCTCCCTGTTTCAGTGGTTTTCTTTCTCAGCTTCTGTGTCTTTCTCTCTGTCTGAATTTCATTCTCTTACAAAGGACTCCCTTAAAAGGATTAAGACTCTCCCTGAATGAGATGAGTCACATCTTAAGTTAAGATCCTGTTTACCAAAAGATCCTACTTACAATGGGTCCACACCCACAGGAATGAATTAACTTTAAGAACATAACTTTCTGGGGTCCATTCAGCTTCAAACCATCACATAGTATAAAGAGGTAGAAATGATCCATCAGTGGCAAGTATACAGTTTTTTACTTAAATGATTTTATATGTAGTTCTAGTCTTCAAACAGTTTGTGTTTTAGAAAGTTCAGTGCATTGTCTTTTCCTTAGAAGAGTTGTAGTTTTATCACGTCAAGAACTTGGACTCTGGTTCTTTGGCACCCTTATTCTGGAGAGAATCACAACCCAGTTTGAGAAGCACAGGATTAAGCCAGTTTTAAGCTGTGTTCCAGTTCTCACATTCTGTCATTCTTTAAAATGTTGAGTTCCAAGTTCATTCCCCGCTTCCCCCATCTTACAGTTTAAGTATTATGCACTCAGTGTTTTAACTATAAATCAGAAAACTCAAAGGAATAAGATCTGCAAAACTTGAAGAAATACAAGTTTCATTAGAATTGTGAGGTGAGTAGGGTTTCCTTTCAAAAGTGCTGAAGCAATATACTATGTATCTAGAGTTTATTTCTGAAAAGGATTTCTGGGGTTTCTGAAGGACTTCTGTATTGTGCCACTGATTCTGAATTTTCCTTTGTGTAAGCACTTTTGTTTGCATATATAAATGAAATGAAGTTTTTTGGAGAGTGTCTTTAACCTCAAGAAAATAATCACATAAGCAAAATGGAATTAACAAAGCTTTGAGTAGTTTAAAAAATCATGAAAGAACTAACATGTCATCCCCTAGAGTAAGCATAAATTATAAAAAATAATCAAGCAGTTTTGCTCTTTATTCAAAAGGTGATATTATATATGAAATGCCAGCAGTAAGTTTTTGTTTTTAGTCTAGACTCTTTATTCATTTTGCTTGCTGTCAACAGGCTTAATACTTGACCAACTAGAAAGGTAGCATAAATAAGCAGTGGCACGGAAGTTTGCCTAAAAGTTTGCATTTGCAGCAGGTGAGCAGACTGATTTTAAAAAGACTCAGAAGGGGAAGGTGGTATAAATGAGAGGATATGAAGGTAAAAAAGGTTTAATGGGATTTTTAATGTGGTAATAGTATCCTACTGGGTTAGATACTGCAACTCTGGCATGCTGCTAACATGTCAGCTTTTATCATTCTCTGCATAGGAGGTAGTTCTTAATGAAAAAATTTCTATTGTTAAACAGGAAAATGGATGTCAGAAAACATTCTTCTAAACAGTCTGGGCTTAAGGGGCAATAAGTTTTTCAACTACAGAATTTGATGTCTTTATTAAAAATGTTATTTCTTATATTTTATTCGTTTAAGGTTAAATGAAGTCTATACTGCATTGAACCCTGTTGAGGCTGAAGGTTTGGGGTATAACATTGGTAGTGTTCAATAAGTTATCAAAGATAATCCTAAGGTTGTTAACTTTTTATTTGCATCTACCCTCTGTGAAGAAGGGCGTGTTGCTTTAGAATATGCTTTTCTGTTGGAAAAGCAAAGGCACATGATAAGAACAAGAAACTATCTTTAGAAAGCAGAAAGGCTCTAAGATTGTGATTCCCTGTGTACATCAATTTTGGGTTTGGGTTTACTTTTACAAAATAATGTTATATTCAATACACATTGAAATTCCATTAGAACCATATGCAAAATAAGAGATAGGACTTTTATTCTCCTTCATATTGTTTCACTTGTTTCAAGTATTTTATTAAGGCTTCAGGATTTGAGTAGTTGTTTGGAGTTTGTCAAAGGTTTAATGGATAAAATACTTCTTCCTCTCCCAGCCAGAGTTAATGAGATAATCTAAACTTTCTCAGAATTTTTGTTTTGTATTTTAATAAGAATCCTAGCTAAATTTATCTTTAAAAAGAAAATTGTCTTGCTGACCAGATGGTAATATCTCATAGAGCCAATCATAGGTCTTAAAACTGGAAGGGACTTTTTTCATTTTTATGTGGAATTACTAGATAAGAATTACATGGAACTTTATATATTTTATTGAGATTGTTCACATACCATACAACTATCCAGAGATCCAAAGTGTAAAATCAGCTGCCCATGGTACCATCATACAGCTGTGCATCCATCACGCACCACACACAATTATTTTTTTCAATTTTTAGAACATTTTCGTTACTCCAGAAAAGAAATGAAGACAAGAAAAGGAAACACAAATCCTCCCATACCCCTAACCACGCCCCCCTCCATTATTGATTCATAATTTTGGTATAGTACATTTGTTACTGTTGATGAAAAAATGTTAAAATACTACTATCTGTAGTATATAGTTTGCAATAAGTATATATTTTTTTCCTATATGCCTCTCTGTTATTAACTTCTAGTTATAGTGTCGTACATTTGTTCTAGTTCGTGAGAGAGACTTCTAATATTTGTATAGTTAATCAAGGACATTGTCCACCACAAGAGTCACTGTTTTATACATTCCCATCTTTTAACCTCCAACTTTCCTTCTGGTGACATATGTGACTCTGAGTTTACCCTTTCTACCACCTTCACACACCTTTTAGCACTGTTAGTTATTCTCACAACATGCTACCATCACCCCTGTCCATTTCCAAATGTTTAAGTTCACCCTAGTTGAACATTCTGCTCATAATAAGCAAACTGCTCCCCATTCTTTAGCCTTGTTCTATATCCTGGTAGCTTATATTTCATGTCTATGAGTTTACATATTATAATTAGTTCATATCAGTGAGACCCTGCAATATTTGCCTTTATGTGTCTGTCTTATTTCACTCAATATAGTGGCCTCAAGGTTTCTTCATCAACCCATTTCTTTTAAGATGGTTTTGTTCACACACCATACATTCCATCCTAAGTAAACAGTCGTTGGTTCCCTCTATAGTCATGTATTTATGAATTCAGCACCACACCACTATCTGTATGACATCTCCAATTCTTCTGTAAAGGAGGAAGAGTCAAAGAAGGCAGAGAGACAAAAGAAAAAGAAAAGAGAAAGAGAATGAAAAAAAAAAAACTTGACAGCTAGAAAGCAACAAAAGGAAAGATAGCATTAACCTAAAGTAGAATAAAGAGTCAGACAACATCACCAATGTCAAAGTCCCATACCCTTCCTCTATTCCCCATCCCCCCCACCCCATATGCATTTAGCTTTGGTATATTGCCTTTGTTAAATTAAAGGAAGCATAATACAATGTTTCCATAAATTATAAGTCTCTAGTTTGCATTGATTATATTTTCCCCCAATCCCACCCTATTTTTAACACCTTGCAATGTTGATATTCATTTGATTTACCTCATGTAAAAACATATTTGTACCTTTTATTACAATCGTTGAGCACCCTAGGTTTCCCTGAGTTACACAGTCCCAGTCTTTATCCTTTGTCTTTTGTTCTGGTGTCCCACATGGTCCCAGCCTTCCTCTTTCAACCATACTCACAGTCATCTTTGTTCAGTGTACTTACATGGCTATGGTCCTGTCTCCCAAAATTGTTTTCCAAACCTCTCACGCCTGTCTTTTCCTTCCTGTCTGCAGTGCTGCTTTTAGTGTTTCCTGTAGAGCAGGTATCTTGTTCACAAACTCTGTCATTGTCTGTTTGTTTAAGTTCTCCCTCATATGTGAAGGATAGTTTTGCCAGATATAGGATTCTTGGTTGGTGGTTTTTCTCTTCGGTATCTTAAATGTATCACCACACTTCCTTCTTGCCTCCATGGTTTCTGTTGAAAAATCCACACGTTGTCTTAACAAGCTTCCTTTGTATGTGATGGATCGTTTTTCTCTTGCTGCTTTCAGGAGTCTCTTTTTATCTTTGATGTTTGATAATCTGATTATTAAGTGTCTCGTTGTAGGCCTATTCAGATCAATTCTGTTTGGCATATGCTGGATCTGTAATTTTATGTCTTTCATAAGAGATGGGAAATTTTCATTGATTATTTCCTCTATTATTGCTTCTGCCCCTTTTCCCTTCTCTTCTCCTTCTGGGACACCAATGAGACATACATTCTTGCTTTTCATTCTGTCCTTAAGTTCCAGAAACGTTGCTTGTATTTTTCCTTTCTTTCCTCTATCTGTTCTTTTGTGTGTAGACTTTCAGGTGCCTTGTTCTCAAGTTCCTGAGTGTTTTCTTCTGCCTTTTGAGATCTGCTGTTATATGTTTCCACTGTGTCTTTCAACTCTTGTGTTGTGCCGTTCATTTCCATAGATTCTGCCAGTTGGTTTTTCGAACTTTCAATTTCTACCTTAAGTACGCCCAGTGTTTTCTTTATACAGTTCATCTATTTTGCCGTATCTTCCCTAAACTTTTTGAATTGACTTATTAATAGTTGTTTCAATTCCTGTGTGTCAGTTGAAGTGTAAGTTTGTTCCTTCGGGCCATAACTTCGTTTTTCGTAGTTCAGGTTGTAGTTTTCTGTTGTTTAGGCATGGTTTCCTTGGTTACCCCAGTCAGGTTTTCCCAGACCAGAATAGGCTCAGGTCCCAGAAGGAAGAAATATTCAGTATCTGGTTTCCCTGAGGGTCTGTCTTAGAAAATTGGTACACCCTGTGAGGTCTCAGGTCACTGTGCTTTTCTGCCCGGCAGGTGGTGCCTGTCAGCCTGTAACTCCAGCGTCCTGTAAGGAGGTGTGGCCTGTGGCTGTTTTCCCGCAGGCTCTGGGGTTTGGGTCTGAATGGAAGGTGGGTAGTAGAGCTGGGCCCCACCCCTTTCCTCTTAGGGAAGATAATCCCTCTAGGGAGAGTCGTTTGAATAGACTCTGCCTGTGCAGTCTCCACCCTTGTCTGGGTCAGAGGGCTGGGAACTGAAAATGACTGAGGCTTTCTCCACTGAGCCAAAACAGGGACAGACAGCCCCTTCAGTCCGCGGCCACCCTCCAACTCTCCAAGGTCAGTTGTCACCCAAAGCTTTGTGCTTGTTGGGGATTCATTGCTTGTAGCGAGCAGTCCATGCTTGTTAATTAAAACCCCAGTTGGAGCTCAGCTGAGGTATATTCGCTTTCTGGGAGAGAGCTTCTTTCTAGCACTACGAGGCTTTGCAGCTGGGGCTGTTGGAGGAGGGAGCTCCCAGCTTGGATCTGCAGTTTTTACTTACAGATTTTATGCTGCGATCTCGAGGATTCCTCCCAGTTCAGGTTGGTGTATGATGAGTGGATGGTCATGTTTGTTCCCCTGCAGTTATTCCGGATTATTTACTAGTTGTTCCTGGTTGTTTATTAGTTGTTCCGGGGGACTAACTAGCTTCCACTCCTCTCTATGCCACCATCTTAGATCCTCCATTACATGGAACTTTTAATAGGAAGTGAGACCTGGTAGGTTTGCATAAGTTAGTGTGAAATAGTGACACAATCCCAAAGTAATTTGGATGGAGAATAAAAATATATATGCACGGCCCCTCTGAGGAGCTGGGGGAAAATGCAGAGATGTTGGGCTTCCTTACCTCAGTGTTGCTGATGTTCTCACAAACATTGAGGACTGGCAGTTTGAAGTGCCCAGCCCTCGATCACCGTACTTGCCCCTGTGAAACTCGTTACTGCAAAGAAGAGGCTAAACCTGCTTATAATTGTGCCTGAGTCTCCCCTGAGTACTCTTTGTTACTCAGATGTGGCTCTCTCTCTCTAGCTAAGGCAGCTAGACAGGTGAACTCACTGCCCTCCCTCCTACCTGGGATCTGACTCCCAGGGGTGTAAATCTCCTTGGCAATGCAGAATGTGACTCCAGGGGATAAATCTGGACCCAATATCATGGGATTGAGAACATCTTGACCAAAAGGGGGGACGCGAAATGAAACGAAATAAAGCTTCAGTTGGCTGAGAGATTCCAAATGGAGTCAAGAGGTCACTCTGGTGGGCATTCTTATGCACTGTAGAGATACCCTTTTTAGGTTTTAACTCATTGGAATAGCTAGAAGTAAATACCTGAAACTATCAAACTGCAACCCAGTAGCCTTGACTCTTGAAGATGATTGTATGGCAGTGTAGCTTACAAAGGGTGACTGTGATCGTGAAAGCCTTAGGGATCACACTCCCTTTATCCAGTGTATGGATGGATGAGTAGAAGAATGGGGACAAGAAACTAAATGAAAATATGGTGCAGTAAGGGGATGATTTGGGTATTCTTTTTTACTTTTATTTTTTATTCCTATTTTCACTTTTTCTGGTACAAGGAAAATGTTCAAAAAATAGATTGGGTGATGAATGCACAACTATACGGTATATGAATATATCTCAAAAAAATTGAATTTTTAAAAAAAAACTAAAAAAAAATACTAGTGGAAGATATAAAAGTGATATTTATTTGGTATACTCCTCATGTAGATACTTTTCTCTTCAGAATTTGCTAAGAAATAAGTTGTTGCATCTCTTGCCTCTAATTTTATGCCCTCCCTAGAAACACAACCAAATCAAAGCATAAAAAATGTTACTTTTTCTCACTACTGTCTTTTTCAGTAGAAGCACAGGTGTACATGTATAAAAGGGAAAAAGAATAATCTTTTAAGTTTTTTTGGAAGCATTTGCTTGGGAAAACTTCTGTACTGTGTGCCAGTTTAAATGTGTAATTAAACATAGACTACTGTACTGATACTAGATTTATTTCTTTCATCTGTCAGTATGTTTGAGTGACTCATTCACTGTATGAAAAAGAATGAAGTATCATAAATTGAATTTTTTTTTAAGCCAGAGTAACAGCTTTTTAGGAAACAGCAGTCTTAAGTGTTCCCCTATTTGAGTCTACAAATTCATTTGAGTATATATTCTGTATAATATGCCGCAAAAGGTACTCAGAATAATTTCTGCCCCAAGGAACTCAAAAATTATATATGCAGATATGACAATGCATATGCAGATTAGAAATTAGAGTGTCTGCAGCTGTGAGATGAGCTATATGATCCAATTAGCAACACAAGCCAAATGAGTAAGAAAGCTGATCTTGTAAGGACTGTAATTTCTGTTATGATATGCTGTTTTCTTTCACCTTTCTATTTACAGATGGGCATAATCAAAGTTATAAAAGTTATTTAAAAATGTACTTCCTTCTAGTCCCAAAGTTTTTTCAAATGAATTAATTTAATTTTGAAAGTATCAAAAGTCTGGTTAACTATCTTTCTAAAAATATGCTTGGACGTTTAACAAATGTTGACTTTTCTAATTGATTCCTACAAATAATTACGGTACTTACATTCATATTTTCTAAATACTAGATCCTTTGCAAATAAATGATTTGTAAATATTTTCTCCCATTCCATGGTTTTCTTTACTTGTTGGTGTCCTTCGAAGCACAAGAGTTTTATTTTTATGAAATCCAGTTTAGTTTTTCCTTTGTTGCTTATGCATTAGTGTCTTAGGAAGATTTACTTCTATGTTTTCTTCTGAGTATTACAGTTTTTCTTCTAGGAATTTTATAGTTTTAGTTTATAAAACTCTTTCTACAAGTTTTAGTTTATGTCTTTGATCCATTTTGAGTTAATTTATATATGTAATTTGAGGTAGGCATCCAGCTTCATTCTTTTGCATGTGGATATCCAGTTGTTCCAGCACTATTTGTTGAAAACACTGTTCTTTCCTCATTGAATAGTCTTAGCATCCTTGTTGAAAATTAGTTGACCATAAAAGTAAGGTTTATTTCTGGACTCTTAAGTTCTTTTCCATTGATCTGTATGTCTGTCTTTCTGCCAGTAACACAGTGTCTTGATTGCTGTAACTTGGGTAGCAAGTTTTGAAATCAGGAAGTTTAAATTCTCTACCTTTGTCCTTCTCTTTGAAGATTGATTTGGCTGTTCTAGGTCTCTTGCAGTTCCATATGAATTTTAGGATCAGCTTATCAATTTCTGTAAAAATGGCAGCTTGGATTTTTATAGGGATTGCATTGGACCTGTAGATGAATTTGCAGAGTATCATCATCTCCAAATTATGTATTCCAATCCATGAACACGGGGTGTCTTTCAGAATTAGGTTTTGAGAGTTTGTCTTAGGAGTAGCAGTTCTCAAGCTTTTTGAGAACTCTTAAACACCATTGAAGACCCCTAATAACTGTTGTTTATGTGGTTTATTTCAATATATATTTACTATATTAGAAATTAATACTCAAATTTTAAAAATATTTTTTCTTTAATAACAAACACATGTAACGTAAGTTATTGTTTATGAAAGGTAGCAATATTTTCCTAAACAAAATAGAATTCAGTGAGAAGAGTTGATGGTGTTTTACATTTTTTTTCTAAGTCTCTTAAAGTCTGGGTAATAAATCTTAATCTGCATGCGATCTGCTAGTGATACAGTACTTATGTTGCAGAATATGAAAGGAATCACTTACACAGATATGTAGTTGGAAACGTGAGGAATATTTGAATAATCTTTATAGATAAGCCTTGGATATTCTTCTTTCAAACTATACCAAAACTCTACTGTATTTTTGTGAGGAGAGAAAACAGATATTTTCTTGATTTTATTATGAAAATAGTTTTGACCTTGTGGGCCGCTTGTAAAAGGATCTCTGGGACCCCAGATGGTCCCCAGATGACAGTTTGAGAGTCACTGTCTAAGAGAACAGGACTGAATAATATAGTTTCAAAAGAAATTGTTGTGATAACTGAATGCCAGTTAATTAATCACTATTGAAAAACAACTACTAAGTGGGTAGATCCTCAGTAAATTCTCTCTGTGTAGGAATGACTACATAGGAACTCTTTATAGTTAAATGGTTGCTTGGTAAACATGGAATCAGCATGAATGATTTTTTTATTCAATATGTATGTTATAAAAATAGTAAGTTATTTTTAAAAATGGAGACTGCGGAAAATGGAAACAAAGTAAAAACCTATCCCAAGTCCGAATGCTAAATCACGTAGTGTTAGTCTTTTGGTACATTTCCTTTTAGTTTCTTTTTGTTGTTCTTTTGTTTTTAAATAATCATTTGCACAGTTAGTTATGTGGAGTTTTCTTAACATTGTTGTAATCGTACTGTACAATTTTGCATCCTACTTTTTTCCCCTTTATTTAATCTTTGCAAATATTTTAAACAATTGTAATAATTTGTATTAGTTTCTGTTTTTCTAGTCTGTGAACACTGTTCATAAAATGGTTTATATATGTATTTTCATTAATACAGATTGTAAGTAGAGATAAGTGATGAATTTTTAAATGTGTATTATAATATTTTTTAGTTAGCGTTTAAAAAATTTTTTTTTATGAAAATTTTCAACAATACAGAAATGTAAAGTGGAGAGTACAATGATCCCTAGTGTACACATCATCTAAAAAAATATGTATTGGCATATTTTAAAGCAAACTCCAGATACAAAATTTTATCCATAAGTATTTATATCCCTAACAAGTGAGACCTTTTAAAACAAATGTAAACCCAACACCTGATTGCACTCAAAAAAGCAGTCATTCCATAATATCATCTCTTACCTAGGCAATGTTTAGTTTTTCCAGTCTCAAAAATGTCATTTTAAACTTAATTTGACTCTGGATCCACACAGTTCTCACATTACGTTAGTTTTTTTTTTTTTTTTTTTTTTTTTTTTGGTACCAATAAAAATCTCGCCCCTTTTTTCATTACTTTGATTTGCTGTGGAAAGGAGGTCATTTGTCTTGTAGAATGTCCCATATTTTAGATTTAGCTGATGGCTTTGTCTTGGTATTATTTAACATGTTATCTGCCCCCAGTATTTCCTTTAAATTTGGCATTACATCTAGAGGTTTTATTAAATTCAGCTTTTTTTGGCAAGAATATTTCATATATGGTAGTTTTTCATCACATTGAGATGAATGTAATTTCTAATTATCCTACTTGTATTAAGATTGAAAAGTAGTAAGTTCAGTTAATGTCCATCTGATCCATCCATTTAAATTTTCCCATCAGCTCTTAAAAATTTTAGTAGCCATTAAGATCATTGCCTTTATTAACTATTTCATTACATTCTACAGTATCTATAGAGAAGAACTTTACCTGGATCAACTATTTGGTTATGCTGGAATTATACTTCATTTAGGAAAGGCAGACTAGGTCCTTGATTGTGTCTCTTTTAATTTTTTTAATTTTCAGAATGAGTTGGTATTACAACAACGTCTGCAGGTGACCACTGCATTTTTAGTTTTTAACTACCGTGGAGTTTTATATATTTTTATTTTATTGTATTCCATTCATTCTGTTTGATCCTCAGTTTGTCCCATCTTTATACATTGGGAGCCCCTCCCTTCCTTTTGTGTGGCTGCTACGTTGTCATGATGTCTACAATATTATTTTTTTTATTAATTTTGTTCTGAAATAAATTCAAACTTACAGGAACAGTTGCAAAAACAATGCAAACCCCATACACAGAACTCCAGGATACCCCTCCCCCCCTCCCCCAATACCCCGATCCACCAACTTGAACATCCTGTCACACCACCATTTCTTTCTTTCCTCCCCTCCCTCCCTATCTGTCATCCATCATCTATTGCTCTGTCTTCTGAACATATGAGAGCAGGCTGCACACACCCTTGAACAAACAATATAATTCACATATACATTTCCCATGAACAAGAACATTCTTTTATGCATTCCCATTAAGTGCAGCTAAGAAGTTCAGGAAATTCAACATTGATACAAAGCTTACATTCTATATTTCTTTTTTTTTTTCTTATGTCCCAACTGTGTCCCTTTGAGCCTGCTCTCCTCCATCCTCAGATCCCATCCAGGATCATCCTTGGCATTTAATTGTCGTTGTCTGTTTAGACTATCTTTTTTTTTTTTTTTTCCACTTGTGGAAACATATATACAGCCTTAATCTTTCCATTCCAACCCCTCCCTAGCATTCCATTAGTGGGATTAATCACATTTAGAATGTTGTAATGCTATCACCTTCCCACCATCCATTACTAGAAATTTCCCTTCACCCCAAACAGAAACCCTACACTCCTTTCTTAACTCCCCATTGCCCCTTCCCCCACTTCTTGTAACCCATACTCCGCTTTTCGTCTCTATGGTCATACTCTCTGATACTTTCTTTGTGTTTGCCGTGGGGCTTAAATTTAACCTCTTAAGTCTATAACAATTTTATTTTTCTTTGATACCAACTTAACTTCAATAGGATACATAAACTATGTTCCTTTACACCTCCTTCCCCCACCTTTATGTAGTTCTTGTAAAAAATTACATATTTTACATTGAGTCCAAAACTACTGATTTATCATTACAGTCTATGTATTTTAGATCCTGTAGAAAGTAAATAGTGGAGTTACAAATCAAAAATACAGTAGTGTTGGTATTTATATTTGCCATGTGATCTTTACTGGAAATCGTTATTTCTTCATGTGGTTTCAGTCAATTGTTTAGTGTCCCTTCCTTTCAGCCTGCTCAGTTCCCTTTAGCATTTCTTATAGGACTGATCTGTTGATGAAGTCCCTCAGCTTTTCATTATCCGGGAATATTTTCATCTCCCCCTCATTTTTACCTTCCAAGTGTTTATGAATTTTCTAAGTCTCTGAGGGTTATTGACTTCTATTTGCATTCCATTGTAGTCAGAGAATGTGCTTTGAATAAATTCAATTTTTTAAAAAAAATTTATTGAGGCTTGTTTTATGTCCTAGCATACGGTCTTTTCTGGAGAAAGATCTGTGATCACTAGAGAAAAATGTGTGTCCTGGTGTGTCTGTTAAATTTCTCTATATCTCTCTCTCCTTTCTTTGTTTCTCTGTTGGTAGGGCTCCCTTTAGTATCTGAAGTAGGTCAGGTCTTTTATTAGCAAAATCTCTCAGCTTTTGTTTGTAAAAAATTTAAGCTGTCCCTCAAATTTGAAGGAGATACTAGATAAAGTATTCTTGGTTGGAAATTTTTCTCTCTTGGAATTTTAAATATGTCATGCCACTGCCTTCTCACCTTCATGGTGGCCACCGAGTAGTCACTACTTAGTGTTATGTTGTTTCCTTTGTATGTGGTGAATTGCTTTTCTCTTGCTGCTTTCAGAACTTGCTCCTTCTCTTCAGTATTTGAGAGTCTGATCAGAATATGTCTTGGAGTGTGTTTATTTGGATTTATTCTATTTGGAGTTCGCTGGGCATTTATGCTTTGTGTATTTATCTTGTGTAGAAGGTTTGGGAAGTTTTCCCCAACAATTTCCTTGAATACTCTTTCTAGACCTTTACACTTCTCTTCACCTTCTGGGACACCAGTGAGTCTTAAATTTGGACGTTTTATTTTATCTATCATATCCCTGAGATCTGTTTCAATTTTTTTTATTTTTTTCCCCATTCTTTCTTTTATTCTTTCATTTTCTGTTCTGTGGTCTTCTAGGACGCTGAATTGTTGTTCAACTCCCTCTAATCTTGTATTATGAGTATCCAGTGTCTTTTTAATTTGGCCAACAGTTTCTTTTATTTCCATAAGATCTTCTGTTTTTTTATTTACTCTTACAATTTCTTCTTTATGCTCTTCTAGGGTCTTCTTTTGTCCTTCGTATCTCGTTTGACTTTAGTTCTTTGATTAATTGCGCCAAGTACTGTGTCTCTTCTGATGTTTTGATTTGGGTGTTTGGTTTTGGGTTCTCCATATCATCTGGTTTTATCATATGCTTTAAGATTTTCTGTTGCTTTTGGCCCGTTGGCATTTGCTTTACTTGATAGGGTTCTTTCGGGATCTATAAAATACCAATCTCTAATTTGTCAGATCTACAGCTTGGTGGCGTCCAATTTCTCTAACTAACCAGCAGATGGTGTCTGTGAGTCACCTATTCCGCTCAAGTCACTTCTCCCCAACTTTGTCTTTGTGGTGTGTGGGGGTCTGATTCTTGTGGGGTTCAATTGGTGCACCAAGTTTGGGTGTGTTTTTGGTGTTGTCCGCCCTGACTGTGGAGTGTGTGTCTGAGCGGTTAGGGAGGCAGGGCCGCTTTAATAATCAAACCTCCTAGGTGTTCCCAGAGATTTAAGGCTGTTGCAAGAGTCCAAGCTTTCACCTCAGTCCCGCCACAGATCATCTCTACCGCTGACCCACAAGTCCCTGGCACTGGCATAGGGTCCCTGGGATTTCCAACCAGGTCCCCCTTCTCAGCTGTGCTATTCCAGGACCCATGCCAAGGGAAAGCTGCGCCACGTCACAAGTGCGCGCTAGCCCTTCAGGGAAGCCCTGGGCCGCCGGGCCATGCAGGGGCGTTCCCAGCCTGCTGTAAAGATGGTTGAATGGGGCATGTTAATTTCCCCCTCTTCACACAGCTCCTCCTTCCCAGCTCTGGGAGAATTAGCTGTGGGTGCCCTAAAGGCCACTGTCCATGGCCGATACTGTGGCATATGCGCGGTGCTGGGGGAAACACTCCCCGTCATACTGGGACCCTTGGCACACCTCTGGGCTGTGGGTCCAGCCCTGGGCAGGAGCGGCCCCAGCCCACTGGGGAGATGGTTGCAAGGGGTGTGATTTCTTTCTCCTTTTGGCTCCCCTCTGCCCCCCTGGCCCCGAGACAGTCTGCAGCGGGTGTGGGAAGGGCTGTCCTCCACGCCAGACGATGAGGCGTTGGGACAGCCCTCTCCTGCCATGCTTTACTGCGCTGTTCTCACCGTTGTATCTGCAGTCGGTCCCAGGTTTCTTTGTTTTTTTTGTTTTTTGTTTTTTTATTTCATAACTTTTTTTTTTTTTTTTTTTTTTTTTTGCAAAACAGGGGTCAGACTGTCACTGTCCACACACATTTTTTTTATTGAGATATATTCACATACCACGCAGTCATACATAACAAATCAAACTTTCGATTGTTCACAGTACCATTACATAGTTGTACATTCATCACCTAAATCAATCCCTGACACCTTCATTAGCACACACACAAAAATAACAAGAATAATAATTAGAGTGAAAAAGAGCAATTGAAGTAAAAAAGAACACTGGGTACCTTTGTCTGTTTGTTTCCTTCCCCTACTTTTCTACTCATCCATCCATAAACTAGACAAAGTGCAGTGTGGTCCTTATGGCTTTCCCAATCCCATTGTCACCCCTCATAAGCTACATTTTTATACAGCTGTCTTCAAGATTCATGGGTTCTGGGTTGTAGTTTGATAGTTTCAGGTATCCACCACCAGCTACCCCAATTCTTTAGAACCTAAAAAGGGTTGTCTAAATTGTGCGTAAGAGTGCCCACCGGAGTGACCTCTCGGCTCCTTTTGGATTCTCTCTGCTACTGAAGCTTATTTCATTTCCTTTCACATCCCCCTTTTGGTCAAGAAGATGTTCTCCATCCCACGATGCCAGGTCTACATTCCACCCCAGGAGTCATATTCCACGTTGCCAGGGATATTCACTCCCCTGGGTGTCTGATCCCACGTAGGGGGGAGGGCAGTGATTTCACCTTTCGAGTTGGCTTAGCCAGAGAGAGAGGGCCACATCTAAGCAACAAAGAGGCATTCAGGAGGAGGCTCTTAGGCACAATTATAGGGAGGCCTAGCCTCTCCTTTGCAGCAACCATCTTTCCAAGGGTAAAACCTATGGTAGAGGGCTCAAGCCATCAAACCACCAGTCCCCTATATCTGTGGTCATGTTAGCAACCATTGAGGTGGGGTAGGCAAACACCCCTGCATTCTCCACAGGCTCCTCAAGGGGGCACTACATCTTTTTTTTTCCTTGTTTTTCTTTTTTTTTTTTAACTTTCCCTTCTTTTTTAAATCAACTGTATGAAAAAAAATTTAAAAAGAAACCAAACATACAATAAAAGAACATTTCAAAGAGACCATAACAAGGGAGTAAGAAAAAGACAACAAACCTAAGATAACTGCTTAACTTCCAACATGTTCCTACTTTACCCCAAGAAAGTTACCTAATATAGCAACATTTCTGTGAACTTGTTCCTACTATATCCATCAGAAATTAACAGACCATAGTCATTCCTGGGCATCCCCAGAATGTTAAATAGCTTATCTGTCCTTCTTGGATTATTGTTCCCCCTTCCTTAATTGCTCTCTATTGCTAGTTCCCCTACATTCTACATTATAGACCATTTGTTTTACATTTTTCAAAGTTCACATTAGTGGTAGCATATAATATTTCTCTTTTTGTGCCTGGCTTATTTCACTCAGCATTATGTCTTCATGGTTCATCCATGTTGTCATATGTTTCACGAGATTGTTCCTTCTTACTGCCGCGTAGTATTCCATCGTGTGTATATACCACATTTTATTTATCCACTCATCTGTTGAAGGACATTTGGGTTGTTTCCATCTCTTGGCAATTGTGAATAATGCTGCTATGAACATTAGCGTGCAGATATCTGTTCATGTCACTGCTTTCCGACCTTCTGGGTATATACCGAGAAGTGCAATCGCTGGATCGAATGGTAGCTCTATATCTAGTTTTCTAAGGAACTGCCAGACTGACTTCCAGAGTGGCTGAACCATTATACAGTCCCACCAACAATGAATAAGAGTTCCAGTTTCTCCACATCCCCTCCAGCATTTGTAGTTTCCTGTTTGTTTAATGGCAGCCATTCTGATCGGTGTTACATGGTATCTCATTGTGGTCTTAATTTGCATCTCTCTAATAGCTAGTGAAGCTGAACATTTTTTCATGTGTTTCTTGGCCATTTGTATTTCCTCTTCAGAGAACTGTCTTTTCATATCTTTTGCCCATTTTATAATTGGGCTGTCTGTACTATTGTCATTGAGTTGTAGGATTTCTTTATATATGCAAGATATCAGTCTTTTGTCAGATACATGGTTTCCAAAAATTTTTTCCCATTGAGTTGGCTGCCTCTTTACCTTTTTGAGAAATTCCTTTGAGGTGCAGAAACTTCTAAGCTTGAGGAGTTCCCATTTATCTTTTTTTTCTTTTGTTGCTTGTGCTTTGGGTGTAAAGTCTAGGAAGTGGCCGCCTAATACAAGGTCTTGAAGATGTTTTCCTACATTATCTTCTAGGAGTTTTATGGTACTTTTATATTGAGATCTTTGGTCCATTTTGAGTTAAATTTTGTGTAGGGTGTGAGGTAGGGGTCCTCTTTCATTCTTTTGGATATGGATATCCAACTCTCCCAGCCCCATTTGTTGAAAAGACCATTATGGCTCAGTTCGGTGACTTTGGGGGCCTTATCAAAGATCAGTCGGCCATAGATCTGAGGGTCTATCTCTGAATTCTCAATTCGATTCCATTGATCTATATGTCTATCTTTGTGCCAGTACCATGCTGTTTTGGCAACTGTGGCTTTATAAGAAGCTTCAAAGTCAGGAAGTGTAAGTCCTCCCACTTCGTTTTTCTTTTTTAGAGTGTCTTTAGCAATTCGAGGCATCTTCCCTTTCCAAATAAATTTGATAACTAGCTTTTCCAAGTCTGCAAAGTAGGTTGTTGGAATTTTGATTGGGATTGCATTGAATCTGTAGATGAGTTTGGGTAGAATTGACATCTTAATGACGTTTAGTCTTCCTATCCATGCACATGGAATTGGTTAAGTTGATTCCTAGGTACTTGATTTTTTTAGTTGCTATTGAAAATGGTATCTTTTTCTTGAGTGTCTCTTCAGTTTGTTCATTTCTAGCATATAGAAACATTACTGACTTATGTGCATTAATCTTGTATCCCGCTACTTTGCTAAATTTGTTTATTAGCTCTAGTAGCTGTATCGTTGATTTCTCAGGGTTTTCTAGATATAAGATCATATCATCTGCAAACAATGACAGTTTTACTTCTTCTTTTCCAATTTGGATGCCTTTTATTTCTTTGTCTTGCCGGATTGCCCTGGCTAGCACTTCCAGCACAGTGTTGAATAACAGTGGTGACAGCGGGCATCCTTGTCTTGTTCCTGTTCTTAGAGGGAAGGCTTTCAGTCTCTCACCATTGAGTACTATGCTGGCTGTGGGTTTTTCATATATGCTCTTTATCATGTTGAGGAAGTTTCCTTCAATTCCTACCTTTTGAAGTGTTTTTATCAAAAAGGGATGTTGGATTTTGTCAAATGCTTTTTCAGCATCTATTGAGATGATCAATTGATTTTTCCCTTTGGACTTGTTAATGTGTTGTAATACATTGATTGATTTTCTTATGTTGAACCATCCTTGCATGCCTGGAATGAACCCCACTTGGTCATGGTGTATGATTTTTTTAATGTGTTTTTGGATTTGATTTGCAAGTATTTTGTTGAGGATTTTTGCATCTATATTCATTAGGGATATTGGCCGGTAGTTTTCCTTTTTTGTAGCATCTTTGCCTGGTTTTGGTATTAGATTGATGTTAGCTTCATAAAATGAGTTAGGTAGTGTTCCATTTTCTTCAATGTTTTGAAAGAGTTTGAGTAACATTGGTGTCAGTTCTTTCTGGAAAGTTTGGTAGAATTCCCCTGTGAAGCCATCTGGCCCTGGGCATTTATTTGTGGGAAGGTTTTTGATGACTGATTGGATCTCTTTGCTTATGATGGGTTGGTTGAGGTCTTCTATTTCTTCTCTGTCAGTCTAGGTTGTTCGTGTTTCCAGGAAATTGTCCATTTCCTCTACATTATCCAGTTTGTTGGATAATATATAATATATAATATATAAATAATATATAATATATAAATAATATATAAATATATAAATAATATATAAATAATTAGTCTGTCTCCAAACACCAACCCACAGTTTCCCCACACCACAGCGCTGCCATCGGACTTTCAGCCAGCTCAGTTCTTGTTTAAGAATGCAGACTCCCGGTTTCGCCAAATGCATGGTGCCTGTGGGTTTAGCAGACCTTGTCCAGCTGGTGCATCACTGGAACTGGTGTTCTAGGTCACTTTCTGGCTTTTATCTAGTATTTTTCATGGAGGTGTTTTTTTGCCCTGTCTTACCTAGCCGCCATCTTGGGTTCTCTACAGTATTCTTGAAAAGTGCTTCCTCGCTTTTATGATATGATGTCCCAGGTCCATCTCAAATCGAGGGACATTCTACAAAATAATTGCCCAGTACTGTTCATTAGTGTCGAGATCAGGAAAAATAAGGAAAGACTGAGGAACTGTCAGAGGAGGAGACCAAAAGAGAAGTGACAGCTAAGTACAGTATGCCATCCTGATGGATACTAGAGTAGAAGAAAGACATTAGTGGAAAAACTGGTGAAACCCAGGTAAACTCTGTAGTTTACTTTAAAATAATTGTATTTTTAATTCAAATTTAAGATTACATGAATTTTACTTAGCTTGTTTGATTTTGTGTTTGTGTCTTTCATTTATGCTGAAGTCAGTTCATTCTACTGAGTAGTTATGCCACCAACTTGGTATATAATTAGGTGTGATTGTTTCAGTTAGATTTATATTTGTAAGGGTTGCTTTGGGTGTACCAAAATTCCTTAATGTAAATATTTAGTTAGGAAATAAACATTTCTGTTTCTAAAAATTATTTAGAAATATCTAAGAAAACTGTTCTCTCCCATTTGTTGTACTAACAAGATTTATAAAACTTTCCTTTTTTAGGCTGTAGCTTTAATGTACTGCTACCATAAAGACCACAAGATAGAGGGGAGGGTACTTTGATTTAATCTGTTTTTGCCTTTTTTTTTCCCCCCTGTGAAGAGATTAAACCAAATCAGGAAAATACCTCCTTTTGTTCAATTCATTAAGGCTTTGTGAAGGATATAAGATGTTAGGAGGTGTTGGAGATGTTGGCTGCCTATTAATACTGTTACCTTTCCACTATTAATTTTTAAATCACTTTGTCTTATGCCAGGAAATACTTTGTTTAGTAATAGGGTTTTTTTTTCTCCTGAATATTTCTCTTTACAATCTGGAGAACTGCTTTTTGTCCATGCCAAGAAGCAGTAGTTGATATAGTTTAAGTCTCAAAATGGTTTTGGTTTCTTGAATAGGCAGTGATAAAGTTACTTTGTTATTCTCAAATAACAAAGTACATGGTCAGTACTTGCATCACCATACTTTAAATTTTATTCTATATTCTGGCATTATAATATAGTCTGGCTTGAATGCTTTGTTTACTTTTGTACTTTTAAATATTAATAACCCTTTCTGTTGTCAGAGTTTCCACTTGTAGGACTCTTGACAGTCTTTTTATCAGGTCAATAATTCAAAGATACATTAGTATCATTTGAAGGTTACTGTCTTAAAGATAAGTGAAATTAAATAAGCAGAATAGTCAAATCAGAGTCACTTTTTCTATTGTACTACAACACTACCATGGTTACTTTTTTAACCCTGAATTATAGACTATATTCAACAAAATATTAGAATGTTTTTATCTCTGCCCCACATGTTATTTTGAGAAAAATTCCAGACTTCATGGTATTTCCTCTGTAAATATTTCATTATGCATTTCTAAAAGGTAGAGTATCTTTATTAAATCTAACCATAACATCATCATATTCAAGGGAAAAAACACACATTTTTAATGACTAATTTTAAATAATTTTAATAATTTAAAAGTAACTAATATATCAATGTTATTGCCCTGATCTTTTTTCCTTTTCTTTTTTTGAATTTGAATAATTTATTCAAATAAATTTCTAGTTTATTGCACCTCTTTTTTTTGTTGGAGAAACCGGTTATTTATCTAGTAGAGTTTCCTATCATCAGGATTTTGCTACCTACATCCCCATGGTGTTTCTCTGTCCCTTGTATTTTTGCTGTAAATTTGTAATAAGATTTAGGTCAAGATAACATTATGATTTTTTTTTTTTTTTTTTTTTTTTTGGTAAGACCATTTCATATGTGCTGTTGGTATTTCCACCAGGAGGTCCATAATTTCTGAGTGTCTGAAAAAATATGGATAGTATATGTGTATTTATGTGTGTGTGTATAAATTTTTTTTTATTTGGGCTATCATGTTTTGTTTTAAACCAAAGAAATAACCATAAGAACATTCTTTCCCTGAGAACTCTAAAACCCTAGAAGTCAATAGTGGTAAAAGTTAATAGTGCTACAAAATTTAACCTATGACTTGTCAGTCTGGATACCAATCTTTGTCTTTATTTTCTGCTTTTGGTAGTTGTGTGAGAATTAATGGTTAATGACATGGATTTATTACAAAACTAAATCGTCTGCTCTCCTAGTCAGCAGCTGCAGGGAATTATAGCTACAGTCCCTGCATATTACTTCAGCATTTGGGGGTGGGAGGTGGGGATTGGAACTAATTCCTTGCTCCTGTGTTTAAGAATCATCTGCATAGCTTTTTTTTTTTTTTTTCTTTTTTTAAATTGGAGAAGTAGGTTTACAGGAAAATCATGCTTAAAATACAGAGTTCCCGTATACTTCCCTATCACCTTGCATTAGTGCAGACATTTGATGGAGTTGATGAAACAACGCTTTTATAATTGTATTAATGATTATAGTCCATGGTTTACTCTAGGGTTCACTGTGTTGTACAGGCTTATGAATTATTTTAAGTTTTTATTCTAGTAACCTTTATACAACCTAAAACTTCCCCTTTTAACTGTATTTGAATATATAATTTAGTGTTGTTCATTATGTTCACAGTCTTGTGCTGGCATCACCACCATCTATTACCAAATGTTTTCATCATCCCAAATAGAACTCTGAACAATTTAAGCATTAACTCCTCATTCCCTACCTCCACTTTGGCCCCTGGTAACCTGTATTCTAGTTTCTGACTCTGAATTTTCTTATTCCTAGTTATTTCGTATCAGTGAGATCAAACAGTATTTGTCCTTTTGTGTCTGGCTTTTTTCACTCAATATAATGTCTTCAAGTTTCATCCATGTTATATATATGAGAAATTCATTCCTTTTCATGGCTGAATAATATTCCATTATATGTATGTACCATATTTTGGCTCTCTGTTGTTCGGTTGATGGGTGTTTGGGATGCTTCCACCTTTTGGCTGTTGTGAGTAATGTTGCCATGAGCACAGGTATACAGATATCTTTTCAAGTCCTTACTTTTTATTCTTTTTAGCTCTGGGATTACAGGGTCATATGGTACTTTTTTGAGGAATTACCATTTGTCTCCTCACAGCACCTGCAGCATTTTATATTCCTACCAACAATGAATGAGTTTCTGTAGCTCCATATCTTCTCCAGCACTTGTAATTTCTTTCTTTTTTTTAAAGGCAGTCACTCTAGTGGGTGTGAAAGGGTATCTCATTGTGGTTTTGTTTGCATTTCCCTAATGGCTAATGATGTTGAGTATGTGTTCATATGCTTGTTGGCCGCTTGTATATCTTTGGAGAAATGTCTGTTCAAATCTTTGCCCATTTTAAAAATGGGTTGTCTCTGTTGTTGAGTTGTAGGATTTCTTTATATATTTTGTATATTAAACCTTTATCACATTCATGGTTTCCAAATATTTTTGCTCATTGTGTAGATTGTTGCTTTACTTTCATGATAAAGTCCTTTTAGGCACAAAGTTTTTGATTTTGATAAGGTCCCATTTAACTATTTTTTCTTTTGTTGCTTGTGCTTTGAGTGTGAAGTCTAAGAAACCGTTGCTTAACACAGGGTCCTGAAGATACTTCCCTATGTTTTCTTTTAGGAGTTTTAGAGTACTGGGTTTTTTTGTTTGTTTTTGTTTTTTTTTTCTGTTTTATTTTATTTTATTTTATTTTGAAATAAATTCAGAGTTACAGTAACAGTTGGAAAAACAATATAAATCCCATACACAGCATACCCTGACCATACCCTGTGCCATGCTCTCATTCTTTGACTGTAGCCCTTTGATTAATTGCGCCAAGTACTGTGTCTCCTCCGATTGTTTGATTTGGGTGTTTGGGATTGGGTTTTTTGTTTTTGTTTTTTTAAAAAGAACTAGTCCATCTCCAAACGCCAACCCGCAGTTTCCCCACACTGCAGCACAGCCATGGGACTTTCAGCCGGCTTACTCACTCGTTTCAGAATGCAGACTCCTGGTTTCACCAAGTGCACGATCCCTGTGGTTTTAGCAGACCTTGTCCAGCTGGTGCATTGCTGGAAGTGGTGTTCTGGGTAACTTTCTGGTTTTTATCTAGTATTTTTCATGGAGGTGTTGTTTTGCCCTGTCTCACCTAGCCACCATCTTAGGTTCTCCCCAATACTGGTTTCAGTATTTAGGTTTTTGCTATATTTTGTGTTGATTTTTCTATATGGAGTGAGGTGGGGTCCACCTTTATTCTTTTGCATATGAGCATCCAGTGTTCCAACCATCACCATTTGTTAAAGAGACCATTGTTTCCCAGTAGAGAGGACTTGGCACCTTTATCAAAAAACAGTTGGCCATAAATACGAGATCTTATTTCTGAACTCGCAGTTCAATTCCATTGGTTTATATGTCTATATTTGTGCCACATTTTGATTTCTGTGGCTTTTTAATAAGTTTGAGATCAGAAAGTTCTGAGTCCTCTGACTTTGTTCTTTTTCAAGACTACTATGGCTATTTGGACCCCTTACTCTTCCATGTAAATTTGATGATTGGCTTTTCCATTTCTGCAAAGAAAGAAGTTTGATGGGGATTGCGTTGAATCTGTAAATCACTTTGGTTAGAATTGAGAACATCTTAACAATATTTAGTCTTCCAGTCCATGAGAACAGAGTTGTCCTTCCATGTATTTTGATCTTTGCTGTCTTTTAGCAATGTCTTATATTTTTCTGTGTACAAGTCCTTTACATCCTTGGTTAGATATTGGAGAGTTCCAATTACTATGTAATGGAATTTTTTTCTTGATTTCTTTCTTCTCCCGTTTGTTCATTACTAGTGTATGGAAACATTACCGATTTGGGGCTGTTGATCTTGTACCCCACCACTTTATTGAATTCATTTATTTATTAGCTCTAGGAGATTTGTTGTGAATTGTTCAGTATTTTCTGTATATAGGATCATATCACCTGCAAATAGGAAACATTTTACTTTTTCCTGTCCAGTTTGGATGCCTTTTATTTCTTTTTTTTACCTAATTGCTCTGTCTCGAACTTCCAGTACAATGTTGAATAACAGTGGCAACAGTGAACATTCTAGTCTTTTTCCTCAACTTAGAAAGCTTTCAGTCTTTTACCAAAAGATACTAGCTGTGGGCTTTTCATATATGCCCATTATCATGTTGAGGAAGTGTCCTTACGTTCCTAGTTTACTACGTGTTTATCAAGAGAGGGGTACTAGATTTTGTCAGATATCTTTTCTGTATCAATTGAGATGATCATGTGGGTTTTTTTCTTTGTTCTGTTAATGTAATATATTACATTCCATTAATTGATTTTTTTTTAATGTTGAACCTATCTTTGTGTATCTGGAGTAAATGTCACTTGATCATGGTATATGATTCTTTTAATGTGCTGTTGGATTTGGTTTGCTAGCATTGTTGAGGATTTTTACATGTATGTTCATGGGAGATTTGTTCTGTAATTTTATTTTTTTTTATTTTTTTTGTATCTATCTGGCTTTGGTATGAGTGTGATGTTGGTCTCATAAAATGAATTAGGGAGTGTTCCTTCAATTTTTTGGAAGAGTTTGAGCATAATTGATGTTAAATCTTTGTGGATGTTTGGTAAAATTCCTCTGTGAATCCATGTGGTCCTAGGCATTTCTTTGTTGAGAGATTTTGGATGACTGATTCAATTTCTTTACTATTTATTGGTTTGTTGAGATCTTCTATTTCTTCTTGAGTCAGTGTAGGTAGTTTTTTGTTCCTAGGAATTTGTCCATTTCATCTTGTTTATCTAATTTGTTGTTTGTGGTATCCTCTCATAGTCCTTTTCTATTTCTGTGTGGTTGGTAGTTAAGTAATGTTCCCTTTCTGATTTCTGATTCTAGTTGTTCTACTTTTTCTTTTTTTCATTTTTTTTTATTAAATTCAGTTTTATTGAAATACATTCACACACCATACAATCATCCATGATATACAATCCACTGTCCACAGTATGATAACATAGTTGTGTGTTCATCACCACAGTCTATCTCTGAACATTTTCCTTACATCAGAAAGAACCAGAGCAAGAATAAAAAATAAAAGTGAAAAAAGAACACCCACATCATCCCCCCATCCCACCCCATTTGTCCTTTAGTTTTTATCCCCATTCCTCCACTCATCCATACACTAGATAAAGCGGGTGTGATCCACAAGGTCTTCGCAACCACACTGTCACCCCTTGTAATCTACATTATTATATAATTGTCTTCAGGAGTCCAGACTGCAGGGTTGGAGTTTGGTAGTTTCAGGTATTTACTTCTAGCTATTCCAATACATTAAAGCCTAAGAGGTGTTATCTATGTAGTTCATAAGAATGTCCACCAGAGTGACCTCTCGACTCCATTTGGAATCTCTCAGCCATTGAAACTATTTCTTCTCATTTTGCATCCCCCTTTTGGTCAAGAAGATACTCTCAATCCCACGATGCCAGGTCCACATTCATCCCCGGGAGTCATACTCTGCGTTGCCAGGGAGATTTACACCCCTGGGAGTCGGGTCCCACGTAGGGGGGAGGGCAGCGAGTCCACCCATTGAGATGGCTCAATTAGAGAGAGAGAGGGCCACATCTGAGCAACAAAGAGGTACTCAGGGGGAGACTCTTAGGCACCATTACATACAACTTTAGACTTTCAATTTCATTTATCTCTGCTGTAATCTTCCTTTCTGTCTGCTTGCTTTGCTTTTAGTTTGCTTGTTTTTTTTTTCCTAGATACTCCAGTTTTTAGATTAGGTTACTGATTGAGATCTTTCTTCCTTATTAATGTAAACGTTTAGAGCTATAAATTTCCCTCTCAGCTCTGCCTTTGCTGGATCCCATTAGTTTTGGTATGTTGTGTGTTCATTTTCATTAGTCTCAAGGTATTTCCTAATTTCTCTTGTGATTTCTTTTGACCCATTTGTTTTTTTAAGAGGATGTTGTTTAATTTCCACATATATTAAAACTTGTTTTGTGACCTAACATTTGGTCTGTCCTGGAGGATGAGCCATGTGTACTAGAGATGAATGTATATTTTGTTGTTGGGTAAAATATTCCATATGTGTGTGTTAGGTATAGCTGGTTTAGTGTATCGTTTAAGTCTTCTGCTTTCTTATTGATCTTCTGTCTAATTGTTCAATCCATTATTGAAAGAGGTGTATTAAATAAAATCTCTTAATATTAGGGCAGAATGGTCTGTTACTCCCTTCAAATCTGTAAACATTTGGGGCTCTGCTGTTTAGTGCATACCCATTTGTGATTGTTATGTCTTGTTGAGTTGACCTTTTTATTAGTATATAGTGTCCTTCTTTGTCCCTTGTAAGAGTTTTTGACTTATAGTCTGTTTTATCTGATATTAGTATAGCTACCCCAGCTCTCTATTGTTTACTAATTGCATGGTATATTTTTTTCCATCCTTTCACTTTCACTTTCAACCTGCTTATGTCTTTGAATTTAAGATGAGTCTCTTAGAAACAGCATATAGTTGGTTCATGTTCGCTTAACATTCTGTCAACCTCTTCCTTTTGACTGGAGAGTTTTACTCCATTCACATTTAAAGTAACTTGGTGATGCAGGACTTTTACTATTTTGCTGTTTAATTTTTTGCAAGTCTCCTACCATTTTTTGTCCCTGAATTCTTCTGTTAATGCTCATTTTCATATTTATTTGATTTTTTGTACCATATTGAGTTCCTTCTCATTTCTTTCTCTGTATATTTTTCATATATTTTCTTTGTGGTTAACATGAGATAAAAATTTAACATCCTAAATATATAACAGTCATGTTTGATTTGATACCAACTTCAATAGCATACACATACACTGTTCCTATACCACTATTCCCCCACTATTTTTTGTACTTGTTACAAAATACGTAGTTGTACATTGTATGTCCAAAACCATAGATCTCTTATTACTCCTTATGCATTTTCATTTTAGCACCTGTAAGAAGTAAAAAAGTGGAGTTACATACCAAAAATACAATAAGATAGTACTGGAATTTATAATGACCAAAATGGTTTCCTTTACTGGAGGTCTTATACTTTATATTACTTTCATCTACTGTCTAGTGTACTTTCCTCCTTTTAGCCTTTTCTAGAGGGCAGGTCTAGTGGGTAATGTACTCTCTCAGCTTTTGTTTATCCGGGAGTGTCTTAATGTCTCACTCTTTGAAAGAAAGTCTTACTAATAGAAAATTCTTGCTTGGCATTTGTTTTCTTTTAGCACTTTTAAGTATTTTAACTCACTGCCTTCTTGCCTCCATGGTTTCTTTTGAGAAGCTGGCACTCCTTTGTCCGTAACACATTGCTTTTCTCTTGCAGCTTTCAGAACTCGCCTTGTCCTTTGCATTTGACACTTCGACTAATATGTGGTGGGGTGTGTTTCTCTTCCATTTTATCCTGTTTGGTGTTCAGTGGGATTTTTGGATGCGCATATTCACATATTTTGCCAAGTTTGGGAAGTTTTCTGTCATTATTTCTTTGGATATTCCTTCTGTTCTTTCTCTCTCTGTTTTTGCCCATTCTTGATTATTCCACCTCCAATCTGCTGAGACTCTCCTAGAAGTTTTTCACTTCACTTATTGTGGTCTTCAACTCCAGTTCTTCTGTTTGGTTCCTTCTTAAAATTTCTGTCTTTCAGATTCTCGTATTGTTCATTCATTGTTTTCCTGATATCTTTTAGTTCTTTCTTTGCATTTTCCTTCATCTCCTTAGCATATTGAAGATAATTTTTGTCTGGCATGTCCACAGTATGGTTTTCTGATTTCTGGATTTTTATCTTCTTTTGATGGGCCACCCTTTCCTGTTTTTTGTTTTTTTTCTTTGGGGGGGGGTTGTCTTGTAATCTTTTGTTACATACTATACATTTTGATATTTTAAAATGTTACCTTTGGGATTTAATTCCTGAGCTGTCTGTTCAATTTGTGTCCAGCTAGTAATATGACAGATTTTCTTGAGTACTGGGAGCTAACAAAACCAAACAAACCAATGCAAAGAAACATATTTCACAGTATTTGAAAATTGGCTTTTCAATGGGTGCTGCTCTCCTTCAGAGTTAAGCCCTTCTATCAAAACAGTTAGCCTGAGGTAAATGCAAAGTACAGGGTCCTCTCTGTCTTTTCTGGACCTGTGTCTTGTCCGGGGCTTGTGCTTGATAGTGGCCTTAGGGAGTCCCCCTTTTACAGGTGTTTCAATTTCCTCTCTACTCCCCAGGAAACAGATCTTCTGTCTCTCCTGGGTGCTCCACCTCAAGGCATAAAGCAGGTAAGTCTTAACCCCAGGTCCCCTAATTCAGTTGTTTTGTATACTGCTTTCTCTGTTTCAAGCTGCCTTTCACTGGAGAGAAAATTCTGGGAAGTGTGGGAGTAACCAGAGAGGAGTTACCCAGGTGAGCCTTTCCCAGCTGATAGGTGGCCACATACCCACAAAGGAAGTACCTACTGGCTCCACACTACCCTGGCGAGGGGATGAGTGACGCATCTGCAAGCATGTTAGGAGTCTCTCTTATGGCTCTTTTGAGCTGTGTCTTCATGATTCTGCACTTGCCCAGTAAATGTAGCCCAAAACGCGTGCCCTGGAGAACTTGTGGAAGGGTCATTAAAAAAGCTTTTCTGCCACTTTTGCCTGGAGGGGGTTGGAACAATGCATTACCCTCAGAGCCAGGCACCACAGTGATCTGAAGTTGCTAATCAAACGTAGTGATCAGAGACTGGACTGCATACAGCCAGCTCTTGGGGAACTAAGTCTTTATAGCCCACCCTTTTACCAGCAAAATGCACCAGGAGGCTGCAGTTGTACTTTTCTGCAAGTCTGGGGGGTGGGGACAGTAGCTGCTGCCCAGAGAGTGCAGTTCATTGATATTTACTGTAATTCCCCAGCCTCTTCCTCCTCCTCTTCCCTGAATGCTGCACAGTGTTCTACTAAACTCCAGTATTTCAAAATAGTGGATTCAGACATTTCTACCTGTTTAGTAGTTGTTTTGGTGTAGGGACTGATTCTCGGAGCTTCCTCCTCTGCCATCTTCCTACAACCCCCATCTGCATAGATTTAAAAAAAAAAAAAAATACTGTTTCTGAACTACTAAATTGCAGTTTCAACCCAGTGACTCTTAAATGCCTCTGAGGATTGAGATACGATGGAATATTAGCCATAAAAAGAAATAAAGTTCTGATACATACTATACCATGGTAGAACCTTGCAAACATTTGCTAAGTGAAATAAGCCAGACTCTAAAGGACAAATATTGTGTGATTCCACCTATATGAAATACTAGAATAAACAGATTCGTAAAGACTTATTAGGGTAAGCGTAAAGTCATAAAGATTACTAGGGTCTGGGAGTATGGGAAGTTATTGCTTAATAGGTAGAGTTTTGTTTTAGCTAATGAAAACATTTTGGCAATGGATGGTGTTGGTGGTAGCACAACATTGTAAGTGTAATTAATGCCACTGAATTGAAGACTTAAAAATGGTTAAAATGGTAAATTTTACACTTTGTATACACTTTACCACAATAAATGAGTTTCTGGACATGAGTTGGTTTCAGTGTGTTAGCACTTGGTTTCTATGCTGTTCAATACTACCATGGTCACCATCGGCAGATTTCTTTGAACTACGTAGAATCCAGAGGGAAAAACGCGTGTCCTGGAAAACGTGCAGATTTTAAGACTTTTAGTAATTTCATTTTAAGAGTCAGTCATGCTCTGTACTTCAAATTACCTATTTACTGTCTTTGTCATTTTACAGCATCCTAAGGTTAACATTAAACTTCTCTCAGTGGAGCCAAGAAGTAAACAGCTCATGACTTCTGATCAGGACACTAAAGTTGTGGCTGAACCGCAGGTGCAGCAAGTACAGGAAGTGAAAGACAGTTCTCATCTGGTAAGTGTCCTCTGTTTTAAATCAGAACTGGTTTAATACATTTCTCTCTTTCTGATAAAATATACTTTCTACATTGGATTTAATAACTAAATCATAATTGTAGCACTAGAATGTCTTTTGGTGTAAAGATAAATATTATATTCTGAATAAATTATGGGTAGCTTAGAAGAAACTACAAGTACTAACTAGGTGGTAGAGAACATAAATTATAGTTACAGCTCTGGATTCATAATGCTTTCTTTTTAAATCACCAAGAAAAATGCAGTGATGTATAAACATTTTAACATTACAGCCATCATAGGTAAGTTTAAGCTAGTGTGTATTTAAAGAATGATTTAGGAGTTCAATATAATTTTTTTAGTTTGACTGCCTCCATTCATTTTAAGATTTTGTCATGTCAAGCAGTAATATTTAAAGATTCTAATTGGCTTTGGAAAAGTAGTTTTCTTAATTTTCCCCTTTGAGACTGCAAGGAATTTTACTTAGGATATCCAGTAAGAGTTTCAAAGTATTTTAAATTTCAACTGTCATACATCCTTCTGAGTATATCACTG